>NC_137624.1:43509671-43737171 GCF_963280865.1 Gymnoscopelus braueri | reverse complement strand
GTCTCCCGCGACCCCAACTTTGGGAACCCCTGTGTTAGATCACTTGGGTCCTCTCGTTCTAGCACAGAACGGGAGACGCTCCGTCCGTGCTGTTGAACCTTGAGAAACCCTAACAACACTCAACAAGGAAATGCTGACGTCTCTTATCAAACTAGCACAGAACATAGGACAGCCAATTACAGCGTGATAATAACATGCTGCACATCCAATCAGTGTCTCTCAAATCTATAGGTAACTGATTCCCATGTTACACACATACACACATTCACATGCTGGTGCCACAGGGCTGTACTGCCCATCACAACAGTCAGTGGTGGAAAGTAACTAAGTACATTTACTTAAGTACTGTACTTAAGTACAATTTTGAGGTATTTGTACTTTACTTGAGTATTTACAATTTCCAATACTTTTACTTCTACTCCACTACGTCTCAGAGGCAAATATTGTACTTTTACTCTACTACATTTATTTGAAAACTTTAGTTACTAGTTACATTTCAGATATAAAGGGATGATGTAAAGAAACATACATTACCCACTTTAACCCTATTTTATACCTAAGCTATTTGAAAATAGCCGATCTACAAGCTCACAACGCGTCGCATCGCGACGCGTTGTGAGCTTGTAGATCTGCTATTTTCAAATATTTAGTACTTTTACTTTTGGTACTTTAAGTACATTTTGATGCCAATACTTTTGTACTTTTACTCAAGTAAAATTTTAATTCTGGACTTTTACTTGTAACAGAGTATTTTTATATTGCAGTATTGGTACTTTTACTTAAGTAAAGAATTTGAGTACTTTTTCCACCACTGACAACAGTATTAAACAATGTTAAATT
Organism: Gymnoscopelus braueri; assembly: GCF_963280865.1. Taxonomy (NCBI): domain Eukaryota; kingdom Metazoa; phylum Chordata; class Actinopteri; order Myctophiformes; family Myctophidae; genus Gymnoscopelus; species Gymnoscopelus braueri. The sequence goes on along the minus strand of NC_137624.1, from coordinate 43,736,331 downwards.
CACCAACATGGCAGCTGTACGGAAAGCTTGAATTGTCCTCTTTCTATCAGCAACGTTTTTGTTTCATAAAAATCCACCGTAGAGACATGTTATGGGCTACTTTCTGTCAATAAGTTCCGTGCAGGTGATTATTTTTCTAAGTGTCAGAGTTTGGAAGCGCTCGTTTTCAATAACGCAACGTCCGACTCCCGCTGCCTCCTGCATTATGTGCAAATTAGAAACAGGTGGCATGCAGGACCGTTGAGTGATTTCCAACGAGCGCTTCCAAACGCTCCGTGCTGCTCAATGTTTTGCCACTCAGTCTAGATGAGGAGGGGAGGGGGGGGGGGGCGTGTCCCGGTGGAAAAGTGACGCATGTGCACACTCTCTATTACCGCCCAGACCAGGAGAAGAGATCATGTGACTGGTCACCTGATCAGGTTGGTGCGCTGCCTTGAGTTGACTGCCTGAACTAGCTACGCAGGCTGCACATCATATGTGTATATATTTATGCTTTTATGTTTTGACAATGTTGGCCTATAATTACATTCCCCAAAATGAGGGTTGAAAGTGGTGACACTGAGGATTCCTTTGCAAAGCACAGGACGGGAGCGTGTGTTGTATTATATGGAGGTTTAGTGAAAGTCTTTTGTCTGTTTTACCATCCTCATCTTGGAGAAGTTCACCAGGCCCTCCTCGGTGAAGTTTGGCGTTCCCTCCTCGATGAAGGCCAGGTCGGTGAGGTACATGCCCAGGTAGGGCACACACTGAGGGTTACAGCTGCACAAAGAGGACAAGATGGACAACATGTCAATAAGGATATGGAACACACTGAGGGTTACAGCTGTACAAAGAGGACAAGATGGACAACATGTCTATGGAACACACTGAGGGTCATACTTTTTCAGGGTTTCTCTCAGGTTCTTGAATCTGCCTTCTGACAACACTATCTTCTGCAGTCTGTCCATCAGAGCCTTGGTCTGTGATGAGGAGAAACACACAACACACACAAGATTACTTTTTACATTACAACATTTTACCATGATATCATCGCTGTCGGGCAGCGTCATGTTTTTTTTTTTCATAAATTAAAGGAGAATTCCGGACTACGTTTTTCTTAACTTTTATATGATATATTATATTATTATAGGACGAGTGGTACAGTAGAAAATCCTAACTATTTTTTATCGCAATTTTATATATATGTTTTTTGTTCATATCTGACGTTCATATTGACTGTCCACAGTGTTTTTTCGTCCCAAATGGGCCACCGTAGTGTTTACAAGCTGACACAGGGTGAAATCTCATCTTGCGAGTCTTCTGGAGGAGCGCATCTAAAACAAACACTGTGTACAGTTTTATGTCAATATGAAAGTCAGATAATATCAGATATGAACAAAACAATATATATCTATAAAATCGCGATATAAATGCGATGTAGCGCGTGACGCGTTGTAAGCTTGTAGATCAGCTATTTCGGCTATGTATAAAACTATTACAGTTGTCAATAATTTCTTTGTATGTTTAAGATATTTGTCACATCTGCCCTGTGCAAGTTTTGATTACGAAGCCTAAAAGGAAAACAAGAAAATGTTTCATATGTTTCAATGTTCAAAGGCCAAACGCACAATTAAATCGTTAATCGCAATTATTTGAGTGACAATTAATCGCCAACTTAAATGTGTAATTCGTGACAGTCCTGACTCCTAACACGAGCTCCTCCAACCTGTTTGCAGACTTTGGCCCATGTCTTCTTCAGCCTGTAGAGGGCACTGCGGTTCAGGGCGGACGTTATCTCCAGCACGCCGTTGTAGTTGTTGAGACAGCGGCAGATGTCGGCCACCGCCAGCCACTTCTCGATGGCGGCGGCCCGGGATCCCACGTCCGCCTGGGTCATTATCTGAGACGCCACCAGGTTACTCATCTATAGACGGGCATGAGAATGAAAGGAAGAAGCCGTGAAAAGGGAAAAGGGAAAGATTCACCCACCCAGCAGCTGATGGCTGCTCAGATGGTTATGATGAGCGCTATGATGAGCGCTATGATGAGCGCTCTGGGAGGAAGCAGTTAAGACAGTGGTGTCCAAACAAAGGGGGCCAAATTAGAAAATATGAAAACACCCAAGGGCCAGCTTAAACTTTTTCGATTATAGGCGGATTTTGGGCAAAAAAATGTGGTTTTCAGGCGGATTTTGGGCGTTTTATTGTTACTTTATTTCGGTTTTAAGGTTAAGCAAGAGCTAGAGAAGGTGCAACCATCCTGAGGCAACGGAGGAAAATGCAACTTTCACTTTTATAAATCTTTTTATTTTTTTGAAGGTGCAGGCGGGCCGTTCATAATACAATTTAGGAATGAAGCCAAGGGCCGTATAAAATGTGTCCTCGGGCCGCAAATGGCCCGCGGGCCGGACTTTGGACACCACTCAGTTAAGAGTTCAGTGGCTTCGCTCAAAGACACTTTGACACATAGACCGGGGATCGAACCGGTGACCACTCTACCCACACAGGGTCTGCTAAAGCAGTGTTTCCCAAACACTGGGTCGGGACCCTTTTTTGGGTTGCGGATGCATGCATTTTTATGGGTCATGAGTAAATATCCTTTTATTTTTCCTTTCCTACATTGTGTTTTAAATTATTATTATTTTCAGAAACACACAAAAATCACAAATTAATTAAAGACACATTTTAAAGAAGTTCTAAAGAATTTTATAAATAATTAAAATAAATCAAAGAAATTCCATAAATTAGAAGAAAAAGTAACACATGAAATGTGTCTTTTTGGTCTCGAGTTAAAAGGTTTTCCGAACCACTGTGCTAAAGCAGTGGTTCTAAACCTGTGGGTCAGGATCCCCAGGGGGGTCCCCCACATGATTTTTGGGGGTCCCCAGATGACCGTAAAGTGTCAATTTAAGGACTCTTAAGGACAAACTATACTATACAAACTGGTGAAACATTGGCCAAATAGTCAAATAATATAAGAAAGATGCTAAAATAGTGAAAATAGCCGATCCACAAGCTCACACTAGAGCTTGTAGATCTGCTATTTTCACAAATGTACAGTATCTGTGGAACCGAGTCAATGACTCAACTCCTACAATTCCAAGTGCTTATCAGGGTGGGGGGTCCCCAGCTCAAACATGATTATTTTTGGGGGGGGTCACGGCCTGAAAGGGTTGAGAACCACTGATGCTAAAAGGACACATTGATTTCAGAGGCTAATTTAAAAGACGTACGTCGTTGAAGTGCTGGCTGGTCTTCATGATGTACGGGGTCCTCTCCGTCTTGTCCCCTTTCATCCACCCCTGGCCCAGGAACTCCCTACAAGAAAACACACATATCTGTTAACGATGGTGGAAAAAGTACTTAATGTTTTTTTACTTAAGTAAAAGTATCAATACTGCAATGCAGAAAGTTACAAGTACAAGTCCGGTATTCAGAATTTACTTGAGTAAAAATGCAAAAGTATTGGCATCAAAATGTGCTTAAAGTACCAAAAGTAAAAGTACTCATTATGCAGAAATCTTCCATTTCATGTTTTCAAAATGTATAAAATCATTTGAAAACAGCAGATCTACAAGCTCACAACGCGTCGCATCGCGACGCGTTGTGAGCTTGTAGAACGGCTGCTTTCAAATGGCCGAAAAGTATATAGGGCTGAAGTAGTTAATGTATCTTTTGTAATAATAATAACAAAATCTACAAAGTAACTAGTAACTAAAGTTTCTCCACTAAATATTTGTAGTGGAGTAAAAGTATAATATTTGCCTCTGAGATGTAGTGGAGTAGAAGTAGAAGTATTGGAAATTGGAAATACTCAATACTCAATCTAACCATTGTTAACCCTTCAAGACCCGGAACGCATCTGTGTCATTTTAGATTTCTTTGGCTATTCAAAAATAGCAGATCTACAAGCTCATAGCGTAACTCAAATCTTTGCTTCAGGGGATTCTACAAATGTCTTCTAAACTACAGTTTTTTGAAAAAAAAATATGTTGCTATAATATCAGTGGTTCTCAAAAATGATATGTATTTGGCTGTGGACCCCCATCTCAAAATATTTTTGTTCCAGGGACCCCCAGAAGTTGTAACAGAGTTAAAAATGTTCGCATTAGAAAATACATATTCAAAGATTTGCACAAATTTTCACAATTTTTTCAAAAATAGCAGATCTACAAGCTCATAGTGTGGCACTCGGTGTGTGTGTGTTGTGTGTTGTAAAGTGTGCATTAGTGTAACCAGGTGACTATACTCACTCATAGGGGATGCTTCTAAACACCAGGTGATCCAGCAAGGTGATCTGTTCTGCTATCTCTATGGCCGACAGAGATTCAAAACACTCTGCCTTAGGAGTCTCCACCTGCAAAACACGCACACACATGCACGCACGCACGCCAGTAGGTGGGCTCTATTAGCTCAATGGTAAGGAAAACCAGGTTCAAATCCGGGGTAGAAGAGGAAAGTTACATAGTGCTACTTTAAGTCAGAAGGTATATATTTTTTTTTTCTCAATTTTTTTATCCCACGATTTTGTAACCCATTTTTCACCCAGTGCCTAAACATGTAATCCTGGGCGCTACTCTCCCTCTGCCAGCCTGGGGAGAGCCCGGAACTGAGCTCATGCTTCCTTCAACGCATGAGGAGTGAGCAGGACGCTTCTTATCACCTGACAGGGGGGAGTTTCCCCGGCAGGACGTAGCGCATGGAAAGAACACGTTATTCCAACCAGTTCCCTTCCCCTCCATCAGGTGCCCCGGCTGACCAGGGGGAACTCTGAAGGGTGTGACAAATGGAATCAAATGGACCCGTAAGGGTCCATTTGATTCCATTTGGTTACAATATTCAGAGTTAAATGAACACTGAAGAGTCAATTATCCCGTCTGTCCCATTAGATAAACAAAATAGAGCCAGTAATACTGACCACTTGTGATATGTCTTCTATCTTCAGTTGCGCGTCGTCTTGTTCCTCTTGAGAAAGGGCACTGAAGAGCAAAATAAACAGCGTTAAATGGACTTGTTGTGTGAGTGAGTGCGTGTGTGCGTGCACGTACATTACAGTTGCGATCTCTAAACTTTTCCTGTCCTACCAGCGATTCGAACCCTGGCCTCCCGCGTATAGGAGACCGAGCTTCTTCCTCGCTTGGCCAGGGGAGATATCGCACTTATGAGCTTCAGGCAGTACTACGTAGTTGTCAACCAGTCGGTGTCCTACCTGACAACAATGTCTCAATGGAAGTAGTAGGAAGACCGCCTATCCACAACAGCGAACCGGTAGGCAGCGGTTCCGGTAGGAGACACAAAGGAGACTCTTTGTGTCTCCTACCGGAACCGCTGGCATCAAATTATTGGCTTAAAAATTAGACAAAAACTAAAAATTATTCATGAATTCAAGTCTCCACGGGGAGACTGATCCATAGAAAAAAAGTCATTTTGGGGGTGAACTATCCCTTTAACATACTCCACCATACAGATTGGGCAAAATAATGTTAAAATTTCACATTAAGATAAGTCCCACCATTGAGATTTTTAAATCAAAACTGAAGACATTTTTACTCTTGCTTTTAACGTAGATTGAGGTTCTCTGTCTGTTGTTTATTTTGTCCCTGCCGTGTTTTTATTTGTTTTGTTCTGTTTTTGTTATTGTCTCTACTGCACTTTGTCTCTTTATGCCTTTTACTCTGCTTTGTAAATAGACTAAGGTCTATCTGTTCTTTGTGTGGAAAGCACTTTGGGTCAGCTGATGTTGTTTTTAAATGTGCTATACAAATAAACTTGACTTGACTTGACTTGTGTGTGTGTGTGTGTGTGTGTGTGTGTGTGTGTGTGTGTGTGTGTGTGTGTGTGTGTGTGTGTGTGTGTGTGTGTGTGTGTGCGTGTGTGCGTGTGTGTGTGTGTGTGTGTGTGTGTGTGTGCGTGTGTTGTGTACCTTAGTATGTTTGTTGTGGCTTTCCTTTCCTGTGGCAGTAGGTCTGGATCTCGTAGCACGTCTTCTAATAGAGTCACAACCCCGATCTTCAGATCACTGTTCATATCGAAGTCCTGGAGGAGAACACACACACACACACACACACACACACACACACACACACACACACACACACACACACACACACACACACACACACACACACACACACACACACACACACACACACACAGTTGACACCAGGGCTCTATACTTGGTCCCCTCCTTTTTTTCCCCATCTGTCAAATCTATTAAACAAAAACAGCCGATCTACAAGCTCACTACAGATCTGCTATTGTCGCTGAATGCATCCCAAAATAGGGGTGCCAGGAACCACGGTTAATGTGGTTAAACTGTAGTGGTTCTCAAAGTGAGGTCTGGGGACGCCCAGGGGTCCTTGAGGACGCCCAGGAGGTCCCCAGCTCAATTAGTTAATATAGCATCAAAAACCAGCTTATCCATTTGAAACATTATTTTATGCTTTGACTATTAGAAAAATAGCTGAAAACTTATATAATTATAATATATATATATATATAATAATAAACTTATAATTCTGAACATTTCTACCACATATCTTATCTTTTGGGGGGTCCTTGGGCACAAACTCTTTTCAGAGGGGGGGTCGTGGGTCAAATACATATCAAGTCGGTGGTCTTTGAGAATGTTTGAGAACCATCGATTCTGTGAGGATCTGCATTTCCTGTATCTTATTTTGTAGTAATGGTCTTGTGTTTCCTGTCTTCCACTGTAGTTGTAGTTTATACATGTCTTGTCTCACCTACCCTGATTATGGTTGATTTGTGTCACCTGTGTCCTGTTTGGCCCATCAGCCAATCCCTGTGTTGATTGTCTTTGAGTTTCACCTGTGTCTAGTTATTCCCTGTGTATATAGAGACACACAGGGACTACAAATTTCACGCCCACTTTTGAGACAGCGCCACTACTCGAGGTCCGTTAGAACGATGAACTGCAGCTGCCAATGCATTCCCTATGAGAGGATGTGAAAGTTAGCCTACTTTTAAAATTATCCTGCATTAACTGAAGACGATATTGATTTAAATAAAAATATGTTTCCAAATGTATGGAGTGTCTTTGTCAACATATCTTCTTGTTTTCTTAATAGTTGATGTGTTTCACATTTAATTTGCCACTTTAACGAGTTACCCATAATGTTAACACAGCAGAGGGTAGACAGCAGACAGACAAGTTGTCGCATTTCAGTGACATCACTGTCTTTACGAGCGCCGAGCGCCGACCAGTGGCGTACCCACTGTAGAGGCAGGAGAGGCGGTCGCCTGCCCAACTAAGACCTCGCCTCCCCTAAAAAAATAAAAATAACCCAAAAATGTGTCATTGCGTGCGTAATGTCACGCATCCAACAAGCTTTGAACTGAGCAGATTGGACCTTCTGTTCCAGAGATAATGACCAAAACCTATTGAAAACGGCCACTTTCTCCAGTTTTCTGGGTATTGAAAACCTCAAGGGATGCGTCCGTGATTGCGAACGCGGGAGGAGGCGCGGCGAGCCTCCGACCAAGTGGAGCTTACTATGTAACCCTGCTCGGGTTGTGTCTCTGTATCTCTGTGTCTCTGTGTGCACTGCCTGTGTGCAGTTCCTCTGAGATAAGTAAATGTCCAATTTAGACGTACCATACATCAAATGAAAGGTCTTTGAAAACTGAACACACCTGTCAAGGTTGCGTTTAAGCCCGCCCCTTCCCCCGGAAGCCACGCCCCGGAGAAGGCTCCTAAAAACTCCCCATTGAAACCCCATGTTAAATGAAAAGTGCCCGAATCGCTCCCAAACTTTTTCTACCCCCCCTAAGTGGGGGTCTACGAACAAATACATCGGGCTCGGATTTTGGCTCCGCCCCCCCGAAGTGGGTGAAACAGGCACTTCAAACACTTTGTTGAATTGTTCAAAAACATTCCAAGTTTTTTTTTTGTGAATTTGTATTTTTCTAAGATGCTCCTTTTAACGCAGATTTTTTTTGAAAAAAAAAAATAATTTTTTATTGGTTACTTTTTTTTTTAATATTTTTTTTCATTCTTTTTTTTCTTTTTTTGCGTTCGCTTACCGCGTTCGCGCGTCTTACTTGTGTATATGTTACAGGTAGATTGGCATTCCAGGTAGAATGGAAAATAAGCGCTTGTTTTCACCGCCCGTCCGCCCCCCAGGCAATTCTGTAGAACCAACGCCAGAGGGCAATGCAAGCCACACATGAGTCCCACACCACACACGCACGCATGCACACGCACACAAACGAGCACGCACACACGCATACGCGCACATGCACGCGCGCGCGCGCACACCCGCGAACAAGGGGGCGAGACTGAGGAGGCGGGGCTGGCAGGCTATGTTAGTGCAGTGAGTGGCAGTTGGGGCAAACCATAGCGGGGCAAACGCAGTCCCCACAATATCATTTACTATTCTGTGCCTATCGGTACATAACTCGGACGGCGCTTAGTCGACTAGGAGACCATCGGCCGGTCGTCGCGGGCACTCGCGCCTGGAGGCGCTCGGGCGCGACTCCTTGGCCTCAAGGTCTCCTAAGTCGGAGCGCCTCCGTCATGGTCCAAAACTATACTTTATCGGCGAAAGAAAATAGTCTGCGGTTGTTTGAAAAAGTAATGTCCCGAGCAGGAGTCAAACCCAGACTCCCAGTGATAGTGGATGGGGAGTCCAATGATTATCGAAGTGCGCCACTGAGGCCAGTATGTATGTATATTCATGTTGTCGTTCTCGTCGTCCTCGCATCGCAGCCCCGCCCCGAGCCTAAAAACAAGCGCTCCACTTCCAATCTACCTGGAATGCCAATCTACCTGTGACATATATACCATGCGACCACTTAAACTCTGGATCTCCGATGCTAGCGGTTTTGACATACTGATGGAGTATATTATAGTATATTGTGGGTAGTATATCGAGATGAAAGATATGGGACATTAAAAAGGACAAATTAAACAAATGGGACAGATTATCAGAACACAAAAAAAATCGCTACAGCCTCAGTAGTTAACCAGTGAAATGACGGTATTTTACAATGCTTCTCATAGAGATTGCATTGAGAGCTGCAGTTCATCGTTCTAACGGACCCCGAGTGTCAAAAGTGGGCGTGGATTTGTAGGCCTTCCGCTTCCGGCCGTGTGTCTCTATACACCTGTTTGTTTCCATGAGATGAGGTCAGATTCTACTGTTTGCATTTGTCTGTTCGTGTACCTGTTCCTGCCAGTGTTTTTTTTTAATGAGTGCTGGAGATTAAAGAAGTAGTTCACCCTAAAAATGACTTATTTTCCATGAATTCAAGGCTTCAAAACTATTGTTTTCACTAAGTTGGTGTCTGAGTCTATACCTGCAAGTTTTTGAGTTTTCCTGACAGATCAGCTTTCTTAGGGTAATGAAAACGGTTGTAAACTTCACCTGAGAGTGTTTGGACACCCAGTGTCGCAGCACGTTGAGAACTCTGTTGGTGGCGGCTCTGCGGATGAGGAACTCTTTGTCACAGGCCTTGTCAGAGTTACTAAAACCTGTACAGAGCAACAACAAAAAAATAAACGGAACATAAGCCCACATGACAGCCATAACATATAGTAAGCCATAATTGCTGGCTGCTATTTAAAGCTGCACTATGTAACTTTCCGATTCGAACCTGGTTTCTTGTGCAAGTGCTGACATTTTTACCATTGAGCTAATAGAGCCTGCCTGCTTGCTCAGGGGAGAAATTGAATCTGGACCATCTTTGACACGATCTAAATGTCTCAATATAAGAGCACAGGGAGACAAACTACAACCACCCTAATTGTATAAGTTATATAGTATTAACATATACTCTACCATACAGATTGGACAACATTTTAATGTATGTATTAAAGGGATACTTCACTTTCACATAAAATAAACATTTAAAAAATATATTAAAAATAAATGAAAAAAGTAATGGAAAAATCACGGCCCCCTCACGCATTAGAGTGTCCTACTAATGTGTGAGGGGGCCGTGATTTTGCCATAACTTCTTATTTTTTTTAAATATTTATTTTTAATGTTTATTTTATGTGAAAGTGAAGTATCCCTTTAAATACATAATGCCGCTTTAACCTCATTAACATAATCTAGTAGTCATGGCATTCCATAGTAAAGTGACCTGGGGAAGTGCTGCTGTGTCCGGCTGCAGCTGTGGCGATGGCAAAGGCTGAGGCCGGTGACATCGTACAGCGAGAGTTGTCACCTGATGTACCTGCAGAGGTATATATATGTACAGTATGCATGGATTCAAGCAAAACACAATCTCATGATTGAAAAAGTCGGTGTGACCAAATCCTAATGTGTGATTTGTGAATCAGTGTGAAAGGAGCCCCCCCCCACCCCCCCCACACACACACACACACACACACACACACTATCGCTATTTCCTAAATAATTAACACACTATGATGATGTTTTAGTAATATTGCTCCAGCTGTTCTACATACTGCCAACCAGGTGAAGAAATCACAGATTGAGGCTTTAATCTTCAAACCGAAAATAGCTTGTAGATCGGCTATTTTTGCTGCGCAACACGCTTCCATAGAACAGTACGTGGTTCTCAAACTTTTTCATGTCAAGGACCGCCAAATTGACACTTATCACCCCGCGGACCCCCATTTGACATTACAAGTGCCCCCCAGTTTGACATTATTAGGCTACGGACCCCCATTTAATGGCATTTATATCTCTGGGACCCCGCAATTTATATTGTAAAATCTATGTTAATGTAACTCTGAGAGTGTAACAAATGGAAGAGAGTGTAACAAATGGAACCAAATGGACCCGTTAGGGTCCATTTGTACACTCTCAGAGTTACAGACCATGGGTCCATTTGGTTCCTATCCTTAGCTGGGGACCCCCTGGAACTCCCTCAAGGACCCCTGGGGGTCCCCGGACCCCACTTTGAGAACCAATGCCATAGAAGACATGCTGGCTTCTAAATCCAAATGACTGTGTGTGTGTGTGTGTGTGTGTGTGTGTGTGTGTGTGTGTGTGTGTGTGTGTGTGTGTGTGTGTGTGTGTGTGTGTGTGTGTGTGTGTGTGTGGTGTTCATACCTCCTGCCTGCCTGTAGCGCAGGTGTCTGGGTGTGGAGGGGGAGCGACACGGGGACATGTCACCTGACTCACTGGTGGTGACCGCTGATTCAGGCATGAACCCTGACTCCAGGACAGCTGGTAGGAACGTTACACAATCGTCAAAGACAGACAAAGAGTCCTGAATATTATTTACAATTTAGGCATTTAGCAGACGCTCTTAAAGGGATAGTTCACCCCCAAAATGACTTTTTTTCTACCCCATGGAGACTTGAATACATGGATATTGTTTAGTTTTTGTCGCATTCCGAAGCCAATAATGTGATGAGCGGCAGCGGTTCCGGTAGGAGAGTCTCCTTTGTGTCTCCTACCGGAACCGTTGCCTACCGGTCCGCTGGTCATCAAATTATTGTCTTAGGAATGAGACAAAAACAAAAGAATATCCATGAATTCAAGTCTCCATGGGGTGACTATTCGATAGAAAAAAATCTTTTTTGGGGTGAACTAACCCTTTAATCCAGAGTTTTTTCAGAAAACTCTACAGGCTCACAACGCGTCATTTTGTGCCGAGGTGTGAGCTTGCACATCTGCTATTTTTGCCTGCTTTGGCAATGTAAGCATATGTTTTCTCATGCCAATAAAGCTCCTTTGAATTGAAAGAATTGAATTGAATTGTGTGCACACCATTCGGAAACCACTGCTCTATAAGATGAACTGACCCACGCAAAAAGATAGCAGATCTACAAGCACGTAGCGTGGCATATATAATCATGGTATGTAAACAACAACCAATAGTTGCTCGGCCCTGCCATCTACTGTCCACTTACTGTATTGCACGGTGGGGAAAAAAATTATGCTAAACTCCTCCCTCCAAGGCAAAACCACCCCCCCAGAGGGGTGTGGCTTTGATGGGTACCTGACAGGTACTGATCTAGTGGGTACCCAACGTGATGATCTCAACTGGCTACCACTGTATGTGAGTGAACAGCTGTTACCCCGGCGGATGCTGCGTCTCAGCTTCCCACAGAAGGCGTCGATGCGCGGCAGCTCTCCTCCGATGAACGCGTCCTCCTGCTGCTGGGGCCCCGGGCTCAGCTCCGGGGAGCCGGGGGCAGGAGGAGGCGCACAGCTGAGGTCCAACGGGGCTCTGGTGGAGGTGGGAGGAGGCGAGGAGAAAGCCCCGTAGGGGGCGCTCACCCCCCTGGGGGAGTTGGGACTCCTGGGAGGAGGAGAGGAGGGGAAGTGGGTGGAGGTGGGGGAGTTGGCTGCCGAGGAGGTGGGAGTGGACAGGTCCAGGGCCCAGGAGGCTTTGGAGGAGGCGGCGGGGGAGCTGAGGGAGGGCTTGCGGGAGTGGACGGGCGAGGAGGTGCGCGAGGGGATGACCAGGGGAGGAGGAGGGAACTTCCGGCAGGGCCGGGGGGACTTGTTGCTCAGGGCGTCGCTGCCCCATCCGCCCTGGTTGGAGGCAAACAGCAGCTCCAAGGACCTGAGAGGTGTAGCAGTGGTAGCAGAGAGGAGGAAAGAAGAACAGGACTCTTAGATTACATAGTAGAACTCTTCACGGGTCACCCGGTTCCAAAAACACCCAACAGGACCCGAGAACTGTGCGTGTCGGATCCATATTTCTATCAAAATCACTATAGGGGCCGGGTCGGTATCGGTTCTATTACCTCGGAACTCGGGTCTGTCTATCATTATGTGTGATACCCGAGTGGATCCGAGAAGACCCCTACTACTCTGTGACTGTGTGCGGCGCGCTGCAATGGAGAGAAACGCAATGAAGTGATGTTTGAGGCTGGTTTAAAATCAGATTACTGCAGTAATCTCGGAACTAATCTCGTAACTAATCGGATCTCGGAACTAATTTCACGAGTCTAATTAGAAAAGAAAAGAAAAAAAGTCGGAACGGCTCGGAATCGGACCAAATTGTCGCGGGCCCACTCGGGCTCGTGCCATTATTAGAAAAAAATCTCAGAATGGCTCGGAATCGGACCAAATTTCAGGGGTCCATTTCGGTTAGGGTCCGTTTTTTTTGGACCAACGTTGGATTCACGAAAGGTGTGCACAGCCATGATTTGTGTGCATCTGCATACTAATCTAAGTCTAATCTAATCTTTCAGCATTCTAACTCCCTTTCACGAATGTTTCCTGCCGGCACGTACGAATATACACATTTTCCCACCGGACTCCAAAGCCGCAGCAAACCCGCTGCAAAGCTGCAAAGTGCGATATCTTGCCCCGCCCACACAGGCTACTAGAAGTGTAGAAGTGCCAGCGCTCGTGTGTGAAGACCCGGTTTCGTATCCCGGGCATGAAGGACATAGAGCTCATGGGTTTTTGCAGGTTTTAATAACACACAAGGTGGTGATGTATTTACTTGGACTGGTTGAGAGCAAGTTGTGTGATCTTTAGGCTGTAGTCGGGAGAGAGGGACGTGATGGACAGACGGTCTGATGAGTGGTACTGGACCCTGAGAGGGACGGCCATCACAGGAGGAAGAGGAGGAAGAGGAGGGAGTCAAAGGGACTCAAGCAGGAGGAGGAGGAGATGAAGAAGAAGGAGAGGACAGGACAGAGAGAAGGTAAAAAATGGAAAGGAGACGATGAGCTGAACACAGTGATGGTTGAATGAATGAGACGAGAGGGAGAAGAGTGTGAAGATGGAGAAATATACAAAATGGTAAACAAATGAGAAAATGCATTTAACCCTTTAAAGGAGAATTTGGCCCGATGTCATTCTTACCTTTATTACGACGTTATGACATCCTATGACGAGTGGTACAGCACAGAAATTCCATAAGTCCATAACGGATCCGCCGCAATTAAAACCCTGCGCCTATGGTTCTTGCTTTAAATCGCGTATTCTAATAGCTTTTTTTTTTTTTTTTTTGCAACTTGTTGTTCTCGACGTAAGCCGTGCTTTGACGACACTTCCGGCACCCGAGCGGAAGTGTCAAAGCGCGGCTTTAGCTACAGTATGCAGCTAAAGTAGCCTAGTCGATCTACAACCCCCACATGTTTAAACAAAGTCAATCGATACGATATGTTGCTGTTTGCATACAGTATCGATACAGCTGGATCGTTGAAATGAAAAGCGATGCATCGATGCAGTTACTGTAGCGTTACACCTCTAAACATTTGCATTTGTAAATGGATCTGCGTTACTACCTGTCCGGTATGGAGGTGAAGGGCTTCCTGTAGATGTCGGCCAGCTTGTCCATGACCACGGCGGCCGTGGTGAAGACCCTGTAGGTGTGCAGGAAGGTGTTGAGGAAGTCTATGGACAGGAAGCGCAGGTCCGTCAGCCTCTCCAGCAGGCGCTGCACGCTGGCGTAGCGGATCTGAGGGACCTTGCAGGAGTTCAGCGTCTTGCTGAAGCAGATGTCCACGTCGTCCGTGTGCAGCCGGGCGTCAGACCTTTATAGGAGGAGAGAGAGAGAGAGAGAGAGAGAGCAGTGATAAGTCAGGTTTATGTACAGTATGTCATTTGTAGTGGTGTAAAGTAACTAAGTATGTTTACTCAAGTAATGTACTGCATACAGTGGTGCAAAGTAACTAAGTACATGTACTCAAGTACTGTACTTAAGTAAAATTTTGAGGTACTTTTACTTTAGTATTTCCAATTGCCTATACTTTTACTTCTACTCCACTACATCTCAGAGGCAAATGTTGTACTTTTACTCCACTACAATTATTTGAAAACTTTAGTTACTTTGCAGATATAAATTATTACATTATAAAACATACATTAACCACTTCAGCCCTATTTTATACATAGGCTATTTGAAAATAGCCGATCTACAAGCTCGATGCGACGCATTGTGAGCTTGTAGATCTGCTATTTTCAAACATTTTTGTACTTTTACTTTTGGTACTTTCAGTACATTGACACCTTTACTTACAATACTTTTGTACTTTTACTCAAGTCAATTTTGAATTCCGGACTTTTACTTGTAACAGAGTACTTCTGCATTGCAGTATTGATACTTTTACTTAAGTAAAACATTTGAGTACTTTTTCCACCACTGACTACATATTGCAATGTCAAACACTTCTCATGGGACAGTTATGGGACGTACAGCCTGTGCCTTTCCTTGGCAAATTTGTTGATCTCTCAATATACTTATACATACAGTACACCCTCTCTCTCTGTACTTGAAGACATGACCTGATTAATATCGGCAGCTTTGTAAATAAATAAAACATACATATTATATAATATCTGCCATTGTTCTTACTTGATCATGTGTGGGACGGTGACTTTGGAGTTCTCCTCGAACACGCTGGTCATGAGGCCGTTACAGCGGATGTTATCTACACACTACACACACACACACACACACACCATAGAGAGAGAAGGACACAGACACACACACACACACACATGAGAAATGCCACTGTTTGTTAGCCTGGTAAACCCTCCCTCCGGAAATCTAATTTCTATTTGATTCCAGGAGTGAGTCTGGCCTGATCGCCCATTCTGCAATATTGGCTGCAGGCTGAGTTGGGCGGAAGTAATACCGTTGACTGACAACCCCTTCAGCCAATGATATTTTTTCCCCTTCAGCCAATCAGCAGTTCACCAGTCTAATGTGACGTCAACGGGACTTTTGAGACAGCCAAGCCCAAAATGGGTTGCCTTATTCGGGTACATGGGTGTCACTGGCCACCCCTACCGGTTCTCTAAATTTTTATTTTTAAATAGGCTTTGTCATGATTAATTGACCACATATATGAAGTTAAACAACTAAATTCTATCCAAACGATATCTTATAAGTAAATTCCGTGCCTCAAAATAGAAGTTAGAGAGCTTTTTGAAGTCAAAAAATCGCGGAGATTATAGCGGACAGAAAAAGATGGCTGCCGTTCGTGTTTTGGGCTCACTCGAACTCGCCACCTGATTGGCCAACTGTCGCTGTCAATCACAGAACGATGTGCGACGACGCTGATAGGCTCGGTTAGCTGGTAATTCCACTAGAAACCCCCACAATGGGCTATCAGGCCAGACTCACTCCTGGAATCAAATAGAAATTAGATTTCCGGAGGGAGGGTTTACCAGGCTAACTGTTTGTAGCACTGTACCTATTTCTATGCCTCTATTCACCTGTTTCTTGGCTGTGTGTTTTCCACTTCCTGTCGGATTTCATTGGATATCATTAGTCATCTGACCGGTTTCATTGGATTTCATTGGATCAAAAGACAGGAAGTGGAACACAGTGAAAAGCCTAGGAAACAGGTGGATATATTTTTCTTTTGGGGGGGGGGCTTTTTATGCCTTTATTTAAGATTGGGATAGTGAAAGTATGCTGACAGGAAATGGGGAGAGAGATGGGGGGGTTGACATGCAGCAAAGGTTGTCGGGAACGGGAGTCGAACCTGCGACATGCAGTCAGGCTGGACCGTCCCGCCACGGCCCAGGCCGCCTCTATATATTCAATATTGTATGATGTACATTATGTCCTCATTTTCACAGCCTTGGTTACAACTTACATACATCATATCAGTTCATATCAAAGCTTCAGCCTTTGCCCTTTAAGGGGCTTAAAACATTTGGCCCATAGTTTGTTTTCCTGTGCAGGTTTACAACACCACAGGCTGACCGTATATAGTACACTGTGATGTAAGAAGACGTGTGTTAAGATTTGCGAGCAAACATAGACTATAGTTTACAACAGTTGTTCCAAAACTGGGGGTCAGGGCCCAAATTATTTTGGGGGGTCCCCGGATGATTAGCTTAATGTGCAAACCAACCAACATACAGTATAAGTGTCTACAGGGTGTCTGCAACATTTCTAAAGTAAAAATGTTAGGACTTTTAATACCTTTGTAATACCAAATTGGCCAAATTGTCAAATATTACGTAAGAATGAGGCAAACATTGTGAAAATAGCTGATCTACGTACACGCTCGCGTGAACTTGTAGTTTGGCTATTTTCACAATATTTATCTGTGGAACCGAGTCAAACTAAACGTAATGTCTACAATTCCAAGTGCTTCTCAGGGTGGGGGGGGGGGTCCCCAGTTCAAATATGATTATTTTGGGGGGTCGCAGGCGCAGCCTGAAAAGTTTGGGGACCCTTGGCCTTGGTTTACAGCACTGGTTTCCAAACATCTTCGGCTCAGGTCACCCCTGTAAATACCCTTTTCATCCACCAGCACCCCTGAATTACTTTGTTACTTTATAGCATCTTAATATCATATTACGGTACATAAATATGTACATCCTTCCCCCTAAGACACAGTACAGTATGTCACAGTTTGAGAGCCCCTGATTTAGAGGCGGGTCTACCTGGCTGATGTCACTGGTCCACGCAGCCTTCTCCTGACGGGAGGGAGCCATTAGGACCACGTTGAACCTCGGTCCATCTGGGGGCTCCACCACCATCTTAAACTCCAGGTGGTTGAAGCCTTGGCCCGCCGCGTTGTCTGCAACGTGACAAAGACATGGCGTCTCAATCAACCAATCAATCAATTCAATCAATTCAATCAAATCTTATTGTCACAGGTGAGGTGAAATTCTTATTCGTACAGGCGTTCACTGTTGCAGTTTATAAGAGAAGAGCACAAAATAAAACTAAAGTAGTTGTAGTGAAGTTCTAGATCAAAATGTAAAATGCATTCAGCATTATTACACGATCGATAAAAGCACAAGCGACAAGCTTAGGTTTTGTTCAGTAGTCTGACAGTCGCTTGGTAAAAACTCTCTCGTTGTGGCCCTTGATACTGCGTTTGAATTCATAGTGGCGGATGAAAGCAGGGGTGTAACGACACAGTAACTGCATCGATTTTAATTTCAACAATCGAAGTGCATCGATTTGTAAACAGTAACATATTGTATTGTTTGACTTTGTATGACTTGACGTTTGCGATGCAAATAATCGATTGTACCGATACTTAGTACTTGTGCGTTGTATGTATTTAGCAATTTTAAGAAGAAAAAAGAAAGAGGGGTTTAATTACTTTTCCATTACATATAGTTACACTTGGTCTATCGATAAATGTGTGTATTCTCTGTGTTCATGTCAAGAATCACTGTGTTTACTTATTTATATCCATAATAATAAATGTTTCCCTTAAAAAACCTGCTCCATCCACCCGTTTCACACAGATTTAATTTCTTTGCTAAATAGTTACTGTATGGATTTTAAATCATTGAATCGTATCGTATCGTATCGCCATGAATGAACCAATGTCGTATGAACCAATGTATCGTTTCGTCAACCATGTATCGTGATGCGTAGCGTATCGCTGTTAAAATGTATCATTACACCCCTAGATGATGTTAAAATGTATCATTACACCCCTAGATGATGTTAAAATGTATCATTACACCCCTAGATGATGTTAAAATGTATCATTACACCCCGAGATGAAAGACATGTCACTGCAATGCTAGAGCAGAGTGAGAGAATGTTGATGTACTCACAGTCCTCATCACTGACGTCCAGTTCTTCAATGAGAGTACACTCTATCAGAGACAAGGTTCCTCCTTGCTGTTGGTGGGTAGAGAAGAACCTTTTTCATTTCAAGGACCCCCACAGTTTGATATGATTTGATATCTCATGGGACCCTAATCTACTACTGCAGTGGTGTCCAAAGTCCGACCGCGGGCCATTTGCGGCCCGAGGACACATTTTATACGGCCCTTGGCTTCATTCCTAAATTGTATTATGAACGGCCCGCCTGCACCTTCAACAAAATTAAAAGATTTATAAAAGTGAAAGTTGCATTTTCCTCCGTTGCCTCAGGATGGTTGCACCTTCTCTAGCTCTTGCTTAACCCTAAAACCGAAATAAAGTAACAATAAAACGCCCCAAATCCGCCTGAAAACCACACATTTTTGCCCAAAATCCGCCTATAATCGAAAAAGTTTAAGCTGGCCCTTGGGTGTTTTCATATTTTCTAATTTGGCCCCCTTTGAAAAAAGTTTGGACACCACTGTACTACTGGTAAATCTTCAGTGTTTAGTTAACTCTGAGAGTGTACACGTGGAACCAAATGGACCCGTGGGGTCCATTTGGTTCCACGTGTACACGCTTAGAGTTTCAAGACACAAAAGAGAGTAATTGGTAGAATAGAACAGAATAAAGAGATCATTGTAGATTGAATCTAACAGAGAGGAAGGTTGTTTGTACAGTAAGTGTGAACACTGTGTGCAGTGTGTGCACAAGCATGTGTTTCTATAGTCCAGCAGGCTAGACGTACCTTGAGCAGGTGCAGTTTGCCCCCGGAGGTGCGCGTACAGATGAGGATGTGTTTGGTGAACAGGAAGCACTGTCGTTCCCCTTCCTTCCTGAGGGACAGGGAGCCCAGGCGCACTTTACTGAGCATCCCCCGCTCACTGCTGGACGGCAGCTGGACCAGAGAGCCTGCCAGAGCACACAGGAGCAACTTAAACATGAGTTATACTAACTAACAGCTGGACCAGAGAGCCTGCCAGAGCACACGGGAGCAACTTAAACATGAATTATACTAACAGCTGGACCAGAGAGCCTGCCAGAGCACACAGGAGCAACTTAAACATGAGTTATACTAACTAACAGCTGGACCAGAGAGCCTGCCAGAGCACACAGGAACAACTTAAACATGAATTATACTAACAGCTGGACCAGAGAGCCTGCCAGAGCACACGGGAACAACTTAAACATGAATTATACTAACAGCTGGACCAGAGAGCCTGCCAGAGCACACGGGAACAACTTAAACATGAATTATACTAACAGCTGGACCAGAGAGCCTGCCAGAGCACACAGGAACAACTTAAACATGAATTATACTAACAGCTGGACCAGAGAGCCTGCCAGAGCACACAGGAGCAACTTAAACATGAATTATACTAACAGCTGGACCAGAGAGCCTGCCAGAGCACACGGGAACAACTTAAACCTCAGTTATACTACGTCCTACGATGGTGTCGTACAGCGAAGACAGCAGATCTACAAGCACTGCAACACCTTGTAGATCTGCTCTCTTCACCGCACTGCACCATCGTACGGCGGGCTATAAATTAAAGGACCACTTCCCCATTTTCAACCTTATCTTCATATAATTGGTCCTCACTGTTGCTTGTCATAAGACCATTTCCGTCTACTCACTCTGCGTGTCAGAGGAGGGCTTTGGACAATTCAGAAACCTGCCTACCAGTGACATCATCGGTTGGGATTCCAAGCTAATACAAACTACAGTCTTTCTCTCCCTCAAACGTTAGCACACTGACGTACTGTGTAAGACATTGTTTTGGCTTCAACAAGAACATTTAAAAGAAAAGTGTTAAATGGTATTGACAACAGATGACGATGGCGTAGTTGGATGGAATGTTTCCATGCAGTAGAGAGGAGTGATATATATGGACGTCTCGTGTCACCTTGTCTTACGAAGGTCTGGCTGGTGTCCAGCAGGATGTCACAGCCCTCTACGATCATCCTCTCTATGGCCAGGTTCTTCCTGATGTTCTCTGTGTCGCTCACCTCATCATGCATCATCCTGACCAATAAAAAACAACACATCATCATCATCATCATCATCATCATCATCATCATCATCATCATCATCATCATCGGCCATCAACGTTAAAGATGTACCAACATAAACAAATAGGTATACTAACATCACCAAAATAAACATGTGTAGTCATGTTTTTATTCTACAGCATCCTTATTTTGAGGGGAACATTAGCCCCCCCCCCCCCCCACTCTCTCGTTGTGGCCCTTGATACTGTGTTTGAATTCATAGTGGCGGATGAAAGTAGGGGTGAAACGATACAGTAACTGCATCGATTTTAATTTCAACAATCGAAGTACATCGATTTGTAAACAGTAACATATTGTATTGTTTGACTTTGTATGACTTGACGTTTGCAATGCAAATAATCGATTGTACCGATACTTAGTACTTGTGCGTTGTATGTATTTAGCAATTTTTATTTATTATTTGTATTTATTTATTTTCGGCAAAGTGGTTTGGTGTAGGGGGAAATAAGCAGATCAAGAATATGTTTTCTAAGTATTGAGGGTTTAAGTGGTTAAAGGGATAGTTCACCTGCGTAACTACTTTTTTCTATCGATTACACACCCCATGGAGACTTGAATTCATGGAGATTTTTTCGTTTTTGTCTCATTCCTGAGACAATAATTTGATGACCGGCGGCGGCTCCTCCGGTAGGAGACACAAAGAGTCAACTTTGAGTCTCCTACCGGAGACATTAGCATCTTTCTGTGGGTCATCAAATTATTGGCTCAGGAATGCGACAAAAACTAAAAAAATCTCCATCCATTCAATGCTTCATGGGGAGTGTAATCCATAGAAACACATTAAAGGGACTACACCATGAATTTTAACTTTTTCTTCTTTTTTGTGTGTTTTTGGTCTCCCCTACTTCTCTTCTATCCCCAAAAATACCCCAGTTTGAACACTCAGGCTTTCACAGCAAATCTGGGGTTTTCTGTAAATTGGTCTAAAAACAGGCCAAACTGATTTGGTCCCCCTGCCTACGTCACGTCAGGGAACAATTCCTCCCGTTTTTCAGTTCCAACAAAAAAAAAAAAACTTTTTTTTCTTTTTATTATATTTTTCTTATTTTGTTCTTATTTTATTTTTTTGCTTTTTCCACACAGAACCAGGAGATAACATGCATACAAACTGGCTCAATAGCGCCCCGTGCCAAACAGGACAATGTGGTATTGCAGGTGAAAGTGCTTTATAAGCCAGAGAGAAGTTAGTTGGAATGAGTATATCTGAGGCTTGATTTAGGCTCAAACCTTTTGAAAAACGTTTGAGGGACATAAACAATATGATATTAAATATTATTATTATTTTTTAAATTCATGGTGTAGTCCCTTTAACATGAATCCAACACACTACAATCCAACACACTACACAATTATAGTGCTGTCATACACGTCTATGAAGCTAACTATTACATCTTTAGTTAGTTTAATCTGCAACACAATTTTATACAATATGTAGTGGGGGTCCCTGCTTCATCTCTCTCTAATTTAAGTGGGGTCCTTGGCCTGATAAATGTGGAAGACCCCTGTCCTAGATCAAAGTGTGAGGTCTCAAGGTTAAATGAAGCCATGCTTACTTAGACAGCTCCTCTAGTTTGGACTTGGCAAACTGCAGACTCTTACGCTCCACGTGTTCATGAGGCGTGTGAGCCAACAGCTCATGGAGAGTGATGATGTAGCGTGGAATCTGAAATACCAGCAAAGCACGTGCACAGGCACACACACACACACACACACACACGCACACGCACACGCACACAGTGTGAGGTAAGCAGAGGTGTCATATATAGACCACCGAAGTCCTGACGTCATTCGTTCATCCCCAGGTTTGCGGAAGTAATTTCTCTATGGAGAGTAACATTGGGTCATCTTAGAATCGTCTCATATAAGAATTGTGGTCCAAAAATAAACAAACTGTCCCGGCGATATTGTCAGGGAGGAGGTTCTGTATCGTTTATGATAGTCAGTCACTTATATTTGATACAGTCTGTTTCTGGCGAAAATGTAACTAATTCGGCGGAAGTAACATTATCGTTTTCTCACCGTCAGTTGATGCTTCATATCCATAAGAGTCAAACCGCCGGGGTCATTTGTTTATTTTTGGAACACAGTTCTTATTTGACACGATATTAAATACGTCTATGAGATTCAGAACGGGGGTGGAAAACTGCGAACCAGGTAGACAAACAAAGGATGTGTAAATGACGTCAGACTTCGGTGGTCTATACCTGGAGTCAGTCCGCACACTGGTTCAGGTAACATTTTCTTAGCAAATCTTAGAGCATTTTCTTAGTAGGCTATTTGTCTCCGCCCAGCACCTTAGGCTTCTAACATTGGACGTGCGTGCTTTATTCTCTGTTTGCCATACTGTATCCTGGAACATGGAACACGTGACGCCACCGTAAGACAGCTAGACTATAAAGCATTTAGACACTGCATAAATAAGGTGAGAGATCAGCAGAGGGGTCATATATACATAGACGTATAAAAGGTAGACGCCTCCTCCGACTCTGGGGCGTCTGTATCTGCGGGGGCCATATTTTAAGGCAAACTGCCTATCAAAGTGACTACTGGCCAATCACGGCGCGTCTTTTCCGGGACTTCTAGTTGTATAAAAATATAATGGGACATTGTTATATAATACAACTAGATTCTGACAAGTCCCGGAAAAGACGCGCTGTGATTGGCCAGCAGTCACTTTGAGTGGCAGCGTGCCTTCCCGAATATGGCTACAGGTCGCTCCAATGCCTGGCAGGTCGCTAACGATTACCAACTGAAGCATATTGGGGGATTTTGGCAATTTCTTTGTTAGCGCTACCCACACGTTTAGCTGTGCTGCTCATTCCACAAATACCCGATCCTTACAAGCTGTACCTCGTTGTAAAGGTGACTAATCAACGATAAAAACGATATAAAACGCAATACCAATTGGTATTATTAAACGGGAGAAATAATCGACCAAAGTTACGTTTCTGAACCTTTTGTGGGCCGTTTATATCTATGGTCATATATACATACTTGGAACATGGGGAAGGTCAGAAAACAGAGGGGTCATATATATAGAGATATATACATATACAGTATATACCTGGAACATGGGGTAGGTGAGGAAGGTCTCCAGCATCCTGCCCTCACACGCTGCGTTGGCCTCGTACTGTTTGAGCAGCTTGTCAAAGTCCCGGTTCTGCTTGCATTGGGCCAGAACCTGCAGGCTGTACTGGTGGTTCCTCACAAACTCCTGGTAGATGTTCAGCATGGGCAGTAGGATGTCAAACAGGTCGGCTGCAAACCAGAACAAAAACACATATTACACCAGTTGGTTCTCAAACCGTGGGTTTGATCTACAAGCTGATCTACAAGCTCACAACGCCTCGTAGCTTGTAGATCAGCTATTTTCACAACATTTATCTGTGGAACTGAGTCAAACTAAATGTAATGCCTCAACTCCTACAATTTCAAGTGCTTGTCAGGGTGGGGGGTCCTCAGTTCAAATGTAATTATTTTCGGGGGTCCTCAGTTCAAATGTAATTATTTTGGGGGGTCCTCAGTTCAAATATAACTATTTTGGGGGGTCCTCAGTTCAAATATGATTATTTTGGGGGGTCGCGGCCTGAAAGGTTGAGAACCACTGTCCTAGACATCTGATTTAATTATACTCTGTCACACGATGGTGTGACAAAATATCTAAGCAAAGTAATATTTGCATTCATGACACAAACAAGCAGTTTTAATTCATGTGAATTAATTCGCTCAAAATAAACACTCCTGGTTGTGTACAGGACATTTTAAGTCTTACGCAGCAGAGAATACAATTACAAATGCTGTAGAAATTAAAATGAAGTAAAAGTACAAATTTGTTCTGCAACGCTTGACAGTACTCAGATGAATAAAATCAGCATAGCTACATATTAGATCAATAGAAATGGGTTGTGCAACACTCACCTAACACCAGTGTAGGCCAGTTGGCTATACGAGCGTTGAGGCCTTGGTGGAAGATCTCATGAAGAAACATGATGGTCTCACTGAGACAACAAAAACACATTGTATTATTTATTACCTTCGTATTAGAGTCACAAGTAGAACACGTTGTATTACCTTTGTATTATAATCACACAAGTAGAACACGTTGTATGATTGGAATGTATGATTGGGAGACTACATTGACCGCTGCTCAATTTATGTTTGTTTTATTCAGTAGAATCCTGTATGAGGTCCATCATTTAGTGTTAATGTAAATAAAATATATATATTTTAGTGAACCTTTATAGGCATAAAGGTGGACACTTACAGTACTCATATTACTAAGTACATTTAGCGGATCATTAAACACCCATCTGCTGCAGCCTGTTGTTATGTGAATACAGTACCATGTGATGATTTCCAGACAATATTTGTCATTGTTTTTTAAATTGTGAACAGATAAAAAACTGATGACTTATTTGAAAAATCTACAAGCTCTACAAGCACGTGGCACTATGAGGTTGTAGATCTGCTATTTTTGGAAAAATCTTGAAAATGTGTGCAAATCTTTGAATATATATATTTTTAAAGCGAACATTTGTAACTCAAATCTTTGAGCATCTCGGGAATCTTTGAGAATCTTTGCTTCTCAAAATTCAACAGTATAGTTGCTATATCAGTGGTGCTCCAACTTTTCCACGTCAAAATGAAATGCGTTTTGGCCGCAGACCCCCATCTCAAAATGTTTTGTTCCAGGGACCCCCCAGAAACACAGATCGGAGTTTGCTTTAAAACATATATATATATATATATATATATATATATATATATATATATATATATATATATATATTCAAAGATTTGCAAAAACTTTCCACGACAAAAAAAAAAAAAGTAGACTAACAGGCTCATAGCGCTTATGAGCTTGTATATCTGCATATATATGTGTATATTTTAAAAGCCAAAGAAATCTTATAATTTGATACGCTCCCGGTCATATTGGATTAAAACATGTAATGGTTATACAGCACTACAGTCGGTATACCTGTTGAGGAAGATGCTGCTGACGTCGTCGTGGCTGATGGGGGGCTTCTTGGAGCTGGCGGCCATGCGCAGCGGCCGCAGGAAGCAGTTGACCAGCATGGAGAGCTGGTGCACGTACTCCGTCTCCGCCTCCACCATGGTGAACACGATCTGGTTCCTCTTCCTCATGCTCTCGGCGTGCGGCGAGCGGATGTAGTCCTGCACGATCAGCTTCCACTTGCGCCGGCACAGCCAGCCGCGCATGAAGCTCTGCACCTGGACGCACACCGGACGCACGCAACATGCACCAAGTCAGTGGGTGGTGGAAAGTAAACTGAGTACATTTACTCTAGTACTGTTACTTAAAGGTAGGGCAAGTGATTTTCTTTGGTTAAAATAAGTGTTTATATTGTGATAGTACTCATTGCTATAGAGCAGGGGTCTTCAACGTTTTTTTTTTTAACTTGATCTACTCTTTTTTCCCTCTACACCAAACCTCTTTTTGCCAAAAATAGCAGATCTACAAGCTTGTAGATCTGCTATTTTTGGCTCAAGTTCTCCGCAGAAAAGGGATGCTAGGGTTAAAGTGGTTAAGGTAAAAAAATATATCATATCACACAAAGATTTGGGGGCCCCCCTGTAGTAACTCTGAGGGCCCCCTAGGGTTCCCGGACCTCTGCTGTAGAGTGCAGTAACAGGAGTCTCCATATCTCTCCAGCTCTTTATTAAACAGAAAATATATTTTCATGTTGGGATACATTAAACATGACATGACATCAATTCTTATATGACCATTAATTTACCTTTTTAATCTTTTTAATGTCATCGTCCTCCTCCAGATTGGTCTGGCTCGGCCACGACTTCTCCTTGGTTCTGTTACACACTGCAATCTGGTACAACAACACAACATCAACACACCTAATACACACTGCAATCTGGTACAACAACACAACATCAACACACCTAATACACACTGCAATCTGGTACAACAACACAACATCAACACACCTAATACACACTGCAATCTGGTACAACAACACAACATCAACACACCTAATACACACTGCAATCTGGTACAACAACACAACATCAACACACCTAATACACACTGCAATCTGGTACAACAACACAACTCCTGCGCTGTGATTGGCCAAAAATGTATCCCGCCTAACCCTGCACCGTGATTGGCCAATCACAGTCTATTCAGGACTGTGATTGGCCAGTGTCACATGACACATGTGCATAGCCCTATATAAGAAACCATAACTTTAAAAAAAACATAAATTTGTTTTTCAATCAATGAATTTTTCAATTCAGTCAATCAATCAACACACCTAATACACACTGCAATCTGGTACAACAACACAACATCAACACACCTAATACACACTGCAATCTGGTACAACAACACAACATCAACACACCTAATACACACTGCAATCTGGTACAACAACACAACATCAACACACCTAATACACACTGCAATCTGGTACAACAACACAACATCAACACACCTAATACACACTGCAACGGATGTACGCTTATGAGAAACAACACAAATAAAACCTGGTGAAACACTTGTGTGCATTAGCGCAAGATGAGGATACAGGAAACATTCAGTATAAATGTCCAGTTTGCTAACCTTCACAACTACTACTTTTGCATTTGAAACTTTAAATTTCTCTAAAACGTTATAAACTTTCACGACAGCTTAAGTAGAAAAAAAATATCATTTATGAAAAGGCAACTATAGTAGCCTATACAGTGAAGTCGGACTGAATGATATATATATATATATATATATATATATATATATATATATGCGCCCTGTGCTCTTCTTTTTCTCTATGAAGAAAAGTACAAGTACAGTTGACACAAACGCATTCCGCAACGCTGCCTGTCTGTTGTTTAATCTGCGCATCCGCGCATTACGTGCAGATCTCATCCTCTGGACTGCAAAGCCATAGCTGGTCATGTAGGAAGGTGTGCGATAGGATCGCGCTTGCCATAGTCTCCAAAGTAATAATAATAATAAGAGAAAGTTCACTTTTGGTTATTTAAAAAGAGTCTCCTTATTTTATGTATTAATGTATTAGCCCTACATGGGAGAAACGTTAACTTTAGAGCTTTGGTTATAATTTAAAAAGACTACATCAGTTTGTGTGCAGACTC
The DNA here is from genome assembly GCF_963280865.1 of Gymnoscopelus braueri. NCBI lineage: Eukaryota > Metazoa > Chordata > Actinopteri > Myctophiformes > Myctophidae > Gymnoscopelus > Gymnoscopelus braueri. The sequence goes on along the minus strand of NC_137624.1, from coordinate 43,708,669 downwards.
ACCTTTTTATTTTTATTTATTTATGATTTGTGGGTCCAGCACTGTGTGTAAAAAAGAACTGTGGGGAAGTGCATCTCCTGCCTTTGTTCATATTTAAAATAAAAATTATATTTTCCAATGCAAGATCAGTGTGGTTATCTGCTCTATATTGTAATATCAAAAATAGTGGATCAACAAGCTCAATGTGTCGCATTGCACCGCATTTTCAGCTTGTAGCTTGGCTATTTTTGCTACTTTTGTGTGACACTGTATGACAATAGGGCATTCATTTATGATGAAAAAGCATTAAAAGTTGCAATATGGGATACAGGGTTTCTTCCTAACAGCAAAGATATGTAGTAGAGATCCAATTTAAATATCCGCACCAACCGTTTCTCCCGTATGTCAAAATATTATTATTTTCTGGTATTCCCCGTTAGTTTTAGTAGGCTATTAGTTGTGCGATGCGATCACAAAATGCATTGATTTAGCCTATGGAATGTCGGTGCGTCTTTTTTCTTTTTTTCAAACCGGTGCTGCGCTGACAGACGGCATCCAACATACAGGCGTCCAACACATGCGGCATCCAACGGTTGGATGCCGCAACGGTTGGATTCCAACCTACAGAGCACACTGCTCTGCTGTGCTACTGCTTGGTGTGGATATGTTACGGCCATGGTTGAACCCCTGTGGATTGATCTGCGACGTGTTTTTGTTGGCTGTTTTTGTCGAGTTTATATACCGTCACCTATTCCAAATAGCGGGCCACTTCCGTCTAATGGTACGCTTGCTTTCACATTGCAGCATACCGTACCCGAAAACGCATGATCCGGATCCGAAACTGCCTCCGGAGGTGGTTTCGGGAACGGAGCGGTTACGGTTTCGGGGGACGATTCGCAACATTCACACTAGCGCGACACCTGCCAAGCGGTCTGGAGTGCGCACCCGGGACCCGAGTGTGAAACGGCCCTAATACACACTGCAATCTGGTATACAACAACACAACATCAACACACCTAATACACACTGCAATCTGGTACAACAACACATTACTAATTACTAGCTAGTTTGACCACTTCAAATGGTCTAATCTTAAAACAATAACCGAAAATAGCCTATCTAAATTACAAACAGACGCACTGAGAGCTTGTAGATCGTCTATTTTCGCTGTGCAACATGCTTCCTCAGAAGACATGCTGGCTTCTATGGAATCCAAAAGACTGAAATCAGTCTGACTGAGAACTTTAACCCATGCAAATCCAAAGCTTTTACATCCCTATCGGCGAGATGTTGTGTTCTACTTTTATGGAAGTCTTGCAAAGCTCCATCCACCTCCACGTGGCTCAGGGATGTAATGTCCTTTATTTAAGGGGAATTTCGGCCGACGGTTTCCTTACCTTTTCTATGATGTTATGATATCCTAGGTACTGTGGTACAGCTCGAAAATGTATTATTCCATAAGGAGTCAACCTCAGCTAAAAACCTGAGCGTATAGGCTGTGGCCGTGTGCTAGATCGCGTTTTTTTTTTTGGTGAGATCTAACGTTCTTAAATGACAACTTTGTTTATTTACAACCAAGGTTTATGTTTTAGCTTGTAATTAAAGTAAATAAAAGATGAGTGTACTTTTTTTTTTCATTCACTGCTTTCTATAGTTTTAGCAATTTAGCAAATCTTTTTTACAATGGGCTCTTTGATGGCCAGATGTGAGTTATTGGGGGCTAGAAGAGCTACTGTAAATGATAATAAAGAAATCACCGGGTTATTGTGTAAAAAAAGACATATTTAGCCACCGGACAGAATGCCCCCGCCCACTGTGAAAAATATCACGAAAATTGCAAAAACTATAGAAAGCAGTAAATGAAAACATTTTTAACACTCATCTTTTATTAACTTTAATTACAAGCTAAAACATAAACCTTGGTTGTAAGGACAGTAAACGCTCCACGTTGTTTTGGTCCCAAACGGGCCGCCGTACTGTTGACGAAGTGACGTGGATGACGTCACGTCACCTGTGAAATATCGTCTCGCGAGACTTCCGGAGATGTGCATCCGACATAAACACTATGGAGGGTTTCCGTCGATATAAACTTCAGATCTCACCGAAATCAATCAATAGAAAAGCTTCCCCTGTTCCTCCCCTCTTTTTCTTTTCTCTCTTTTTTCTTTTCTTTTTGTTCCCTCTCTCTCCTTTTTTAAACATTTTTTTCTCCTTTTTTGTTAAATATAAGTTATCCCTATTTAAAACTGCCTTATTTAACTCATTTCTGACAACAGTGTAGACATTCCCCAGTAATCTTTATTTCTCTTGTTACTACTATACTTAGGTCTGTGAGTAGCCTGCCTGTATGACTAAACATATTAGTTTTTTCTATTTTTATTTTTTTTATAGACAATGTGGGGTTAAAAACTTGTATCCATAAGTCTTCACATCAACACATCAAAAACACACATACATCACAGTGGATCTGCACTGAACTGTGTTCACAACATGAGCATTAAACTCATGTTTACATTAACTCACATGATGTGGTTCTAATCTAACACGTCTGTGTGTGTGTGTGTGTGCGTGCGTGCGTGCGTGCGTGCGTGCGTGCGTGCGTGCGTGCGTGCGTGCGTGCGTGCGTGCGTGCGTGCGTGCGTGCGTGCGTGCGTGCGTGCGTGCGTGCGTGCGTGTGTGTGTGAGTGTGTGCAGCGTGTGTGTGCAGCGTGTGTACCTCAGCCTTCAGCCTCTCTATCTCGGTGTCCTGGTCCTCCAGCTGTGTCCTCAGCTGATTGGCCGCTATTTTCTCCGTCTCCATGATCTGGAGCAGGTGGATGTACTTCTGCATGAGCACCTCACGCTCTATGATGATGTCACTGTAACTGTGCACACACACACACACACACACACACACACACACACACACACACACACACACACACACACACACAGATAAATATAATAATAATGATGATGATCAGCGGTGGAATTCAAAATTTACTTGAGTAAAAGTACAAAAGTATTGGTATCAAAATGTACCTAAAGTACCAAAAGTAGAAAGTACTCGTTATGCAGAATGTCCCGTTTCACAAGTTTTCAAATGTAAAATTAGATTTTATAAAATGTGTACAATTATTCTTTAGAAAGATCTACAAGCTCATAGATGTACTATTTTCAAATAGCCGAAATGTATATAGGGCTGAAGTAGGTAATGTATGTTGTGATAATAATCCAAATCTACAAAGTAACTAGTAACTAAAGTTTTGAAATAATTGTACTGGAGTAAAAGTATAATATTTGCCTCTGAAATGTAGTGGAGTAGAAGTTAAAGTATTGAAAATTGGAAATACTCCAGTAAAGTAAAAAATACCTCAAAATTGTACTTAAGTACAGTACTTGAGTAAATGTACTTAATTACTTTCCACCACTGATGATGATCAGAGTAACTGCAACACCAGACACACTTTTGGTTACAACAAAAAGTGTGTTGTTCTATATTCTGATAGTAATCATTGCTATAGTCAATTTAATGTTATTCATAAAGCACACTTAAACACTACAGAAGTCAATACACGAACACTGATGGAATTTGTAGCCTTCAAATCATCCCAAAAGGCCTTTTTCAGCTTCACATTCAAATCAAATATCAGGGATTATTTTGGTTAATACTCATTTTACAAATACTGCATTTTGAAGTGATACTGATATGATGAATGATTAATCACTCATCATCCAGAGTCTTATTCAATAAGACTCTTATTGAAAGTGATAAAAGAGAGAGAGGGATGATAGAGTGAAACAGAGAGAGGAAGAGACAGACACATAGAGGTATAGACAGTGAACATCACAGCTGTGATGTAATCAGTGTGTGACCTAAATGTTAACCGCTGCTTACACACACACGCAACGCGCGCGCGCACACACACACTCTCACACACACACACACACACACACACACACACACACACACGCACATGCACACGCACACGCACACGCACACGCACACGCACACACACACACACACACACACACACACACACACACACACACACACACACACACACGCACACGCACACGCACACGCACACGCACACACACACACACACACAAACAGATGGAAAGTGAATATGTGGAGCATTGGAGAATGTTTGCCTCTGTCTTAAGCCCGACTAATACTAAGACGATGATGCCGCGCGGCAAAGATCTGCAAGTTCACAGAGTTCACATTGTGAGCTTTGTAGCCTTTTGGTGCTCAACACCGCCATGCGCCGGAGCATACATGAAGCATTAAAGAATGCACACAGCATACAGCAAACAGCATAAAGCTTACAGTGAAGGATACTGTAGGGAATAAAACATCATGTCATGCAATGACCTAATAAATGCATTCATTCACACATACACAACAGCATTATGCAGTAACCTATAACACTAAAGCCTAACCACCCCCTCTCTCTCTCTCTCTCTCTCTCTCTCTCTCTCTCTCTCTCTCTCTCTCTCTCTCTCTCTCTCTCTCTCTCTCTCTCTTAAGCACTTAACATTACATGTGGCATACTGTGCAGGCATGATGTAAAGTGATTTTCAACCTTTCTAATTTCAAGGACCTCCAGTTTGGACCCCTCACCCCATGCAATCTACGCTCAGTGTTTATTGAACTCTGAGAGTGTACAGTACACTCTCCCCAAGCCACTTGGAGTGAGGATAAATGAGGATCCTTCATTTCTCCTTTGCTGAAGTGTCTTCGTCAGAATGCATGGATCGCTCTGTTTCCTAATAAAGGATTCTAACCTCTCCTCGCCTCCTCACTCGGAGGAGGCGAAGGGGGTCCTTGGCCTGAAAAACATGGAAGACCCTGCCTGCTCTAGTGTATTCCTGGTTCTCGTAACTCCTTGTAGTTCCTGGTAGTTTTGAACCGCTCTGCCCGTGCACATGGGTCCTAATCCCCCCGCTTTTTGCACCGTGACGTTCCTCACCTGGCCTGCTGGATAGACTCCACCCATTCGTTGCAGTCTGACTCCTCCTCCGTCCGCAGCTCCAGAGGCTTCTGTCCATCATGGCCGAAGATCACCAGGAAGTAGTGCTGCGTCAAACCACATGGGAACTATCGTTACTCACAAACATAATCCTAACACTAAACTATCGTTACTCACAAACATAATCCTAACATTAAACTATCATTACTCACAAACATAATCCTAACACTAAACTATCGTTACTCACAAACATAATCCTAACACTAAACTATCATTACTCACAAACATAATCCTAACATTAAACTATCATTACTCACAAACATAATCCTAACACTAAACTATCATTACTCACAAACATAATCCTAACACTAAACTATCATTACTCACAAACATAATCCTAACATTAAACTATCATTACTCACAAACATAATCCTAGCACTAAACTATCGTTACTCACAAACATAATCCTAACATTAAACTATCATTACTCACAAACATTATCCTAACACTAAACTATCGTTACTCACAAACATAATCCTAACACTAAACTATCGTTACTCACAAACATAATCCCAACACAGACAAATAGATGTTTTTTTTTTGTTTACTTTTCCAGAACCACCTCTGAAGGGAAAGGTACATCATTAACAACTTAAACTGGACCTGAGTTGGCTCTGTACTTTGACTGCTTTTTCCATCTACACCAGCTCTCACCAGTTCAGTGCTCTTAAAGTTGGGAGGTCGGGGTTCGATCCCATGCCGGGTCATATACCAAAGACTATAAAATGGGACCCAATACCTCCCTGCTTGATACTCAGCATCAAGGGTTGGATTGGGGGGGGTAGGTCCTTGTGACATATTAGCATCATGTCCAGGGGATGTACTTGTACATCAAGCTGCCTAACGCTACAGAAACAGGAGATAGGCTCCTGCCTCCTATGGGCCTCATGGCTCGTCAAGGCTTACTTACACCAGACCAGATCTCTTTGGTGTAGACGCGATGCGTCCTGAGCTTGTAGATCTTGAGCTTGTAGATCGGCCATTTGTGGCTGATGTTCCCCCCAGAATATGGATGAAGCATCCAGAATGAGACTACATATTGCTCACCCAGTCCTGTCATCGACTTGATCGACAGAAAGTCTGAGAAAATCTCCGCTCAACCACATAGGGTTTAAGTGGTTCAGAAATGAGAGGAGGTACATCTGTGGCCCACTGGCAGTGTGACCAAGAGAGTTGGCCCTGATCAGTTCAACGGTTTGCACACAGACAGACAGACAGACAGACAGACAGACAGACAGACAGACAGACAGACAGACAGACAGACAGACAGACAGACAGACAGACAGACAGACAGACAGACAGACAGACACACAGACAGACAGACAGACAGACAGACAGACAGACAGACAGACAGACAGACAGACAGACAGACTCTTATAGAAGGCTAGACTTCTGCAGAGTCACAGCGTAAAGATTCACGGAGAATAATAAACCAATGTGCGTACAGCATAACTACCAGACGTTATCTTTCTATGGCTGACCTAGCCTACATGTGCCTTAAATGTGTGCATGCCTACAGGAAGGTCGACACATCAATGATTCATTGCTGTGTGTATGTGGCTTTATAATATTAATAAAACAACACATTTGACAGTCAAATGTTCATGTGAGGCTACGACAACATGGGAGAGAGAGAGAGAGAGAGAGAGAGAGAGAGAGAGAGAGAGAGAGAGAGAGAGAGAGAGAGAGAGAGAGAGTGGGCCTGCGTGCGTATTAATGATGCAACGCTAGCTAGCTACTGTAACTGTAGCGTGTGTGGAAGCCACACAGACAGCCAGAGGCTTAAGGGATTGTGTGTGTGTGTGTGTGTGTGTGTGTGTGTGTGTGTGTGTGTGTGTGTGTGTGTGTGTGTGTGTGTGTGTGTGTGTGTGTGTGTGTGTGTGTGTGTGTGTGTATTACTACACTTGTGAGGGCCAAATGTCACCACACCACTACAGTAGAAATTGAGTAATAGACGTAAGTCTATTACTCAATTTTACTCAATTTGTAATTGTTTATATGGATTATGAATGTTAGATAAAGAAGGGGGTAGGAGTGAATAGGTTTTGGCCTCTTCCTGCTCCTCTTTGAACATGTTGGGGATGATCAATGATCGCATCTTTTTATTACTTTCTTTTGTTTACTAAATGTTTTCTTTTTTTTATATTGTGGCTCTCATTGTTATTTATTTTTATTTTATTTTACCTGCAAGTTCAAAATAAAGATTATCAAATAAAATCTAAGTACAAGTTTCCTCACAAGAGAAATGCTTGGTTAAAAAAATATATTTTCTGTCATATAATTAAAAATCAATTCAAGTTTAGAGTAATGCCTGATTTATACTTAGTTGCATGCCGGTGTCATGCTTGTAGATCTATTGTTTTTGGTGCACAACACCCACGCACAACTAAATCATAAGTATACAGTAAGTCGGCCTGGCGGAGACAAAAAGTCATTTTGGGGGTGAACTATCCCTTTAATGGATTAACAGCACTGACTGTTCCTTATAGTTAGGATGGGTAAATGGCAGAGGACACGTTTCAAGTACATGCAAATGTGCAGTGACAAAAAATACCCCAACAACTACAGCAAACCAAGGCTTTTATCACACAGTAATGATTCACAATACAATAAGCTGCTATCTACTTCTGTCAGTGTTGCGTGCGACTGTGCGTGCGTTCGTGTATGTGTCCTTGTATGTGTGCCTGTATGTGTGCCTGTATGTGTGCGTGCGTGTGAGCGGGCCGGCATGTGTGTATGTGTGCACTGTGCATGTATATGTGCGTGCGGACGGGCGCGCGTGCCTGCGTGCGTGTATGTGTGCATGTATATGTGCGTGCGTGCGTGTATGTGTGCTTGTATGTGTGTGTGTGTGTGTGTGAGCGGGCGGGCGTGTGTGTATGTGTGCATGTATATGTGCGTTAGCACGGGCGTGCGTGCGTGAGTGCGTGCCTGTGTGCGTGTAAGTGTGCCTGTATGTGTATGTGTGCCTGTATGTGTGTGTGCGTGTGAGCGGGCGGGCGTGTGTGTATGTGTGCATGTATATGCGTGTGCGGGTGAGCGTGTGTAAATGTGTGTGTGTATGTGTGTGTGCGGACGGGCGTGTGTGTATGTGTGCGTGTATATGTGCATGTGTGCGGGCGGGCGTGCGTGCCTTTCTGTCTGCCTGTCAAAATAACAAACCTCAAGAATGAATTTCCATCAAACTAGGCATGCTGCCCCAAAGAAATTAAGTATTTATAATATATAATACAGCATAGCAAATATAGCATTTTTCTTTTTTTTTTCTTTTTATCCAGCATCATGCTCATTCAGCATTGTCGTTAACCGACGTGTCTCTAATTTCCGGACGGTCGGTGTAAGAGCCATTTGAGCCATACAGTATCTATGATTGTTTGTTAATTGATGATGTCACCGCAGGGCTTGGTCAAGGCCAAGTTGCCTAGGTATTTAACGAGGTCTGTAATCAGCGTCAGGTGTTGCCAGTGGCAGAGGCAAACAGCTTTTGACTGTGTTTGATAGAGCTGGTGGTCTGTATCCTCTCTGTGTTTATTTATATATGTATTGATTTATTGTGAGGCCGATTCTACGAAATGTCTTCTAAATCTTAACAGTATACTGAAAAAAACGTATGTTTCTATATCAGTGGTGCTCAAACTTTTTCATGTCAAGGACCCCCAAAATGATACGTATTTGGCCGCCGACCCCCCATCTCAAAATATTTTGTTCCAGGGACCCCCCCAGAAGCAAAGAATAGAGTTAAAAATGTTCGCTTTAAACAATATAGATTTCCACACATTTTCACGTTTTTTCAAAAATAGCAGATATACAAGCACATAGCCGCGCTATGAGCTTGTATATCTGCTATTTTTGAATAGCCAAAGTGTAAAATAATGCTTTTTTAGCTCAAATGAAAATGTGACACAGATGCCTCTTCAGGTCTTAATGGGTTAAGTGATTGGCACGACAAAGCTACAGAGAATAAAACGATTGATTATGAATACCACGGACGTTTCGGACGTCAGTTATTTGAGCTACACGTCAGAACCCCCTCGGCAACCAGTAGCGCCCAAGTATAGGACTTGGGCGTTACAGTCGGTATTAATAATAGACCGGGAACGCATCTCTGTCATTTTAAGATTTCTTTGGCTATTCAAAAAATAGCAGATCTACAAACTCATAGTGCGGCACTCGGTGCCGCGCTATGAGCTTGTAGATCTGCTATTTTTGAAAAATCTTGTTTTGTATTCCAATATTTGCTTCTGCTGGTCCATGGAACAAAATGTTTTCAGATAGGGGTCCACGGCCAAATACATATCATCCTGGGGGTCCTTGACATGGACAAAGTTGGAGCACCACTGATATGGCAACATACTGTTAGGATTTAGAAAACATTTTTAGATATGTATTTGGCCGCGGACCCCCATCTCAAAATGTTTTGTTCCAGGGACCCCCCAGAGAAGCAAAGATTTGCGTTAGAAATGTTCGCTTTAAAAATATATTTAAAGATTTGCACACATTTTCACGATTTTTCAAAAATAGCAGATCTACAAGCTCATAGCGTGGCACTCGGTGCCGTGCTATGAGCTTGTATATCTGCTATTTTTTAATAGTCAAAGAACTCTTAAAATGACACAGATGCTTTCCCGGATTGGGTTAAGCCCAACGCATACTCCATTCTGGGAGCCCTCCTGAACCCAAATGACTTTGGCTGTCCTATAGCCATATGGGCTATAGGACATAGGGCTATAGGACATAGGGCTATAGCCCTATGTCCTATAGCCATATGCATTGGGCTTTAGGTCTGGGGTCTTCAGCATTTTTCAGCCCAAGGACCACCTCGCTGAGAGAGAGATGAAGCAGCCAGGGACCCCCCAATACATGTTGTATGAAATTGTGTTGCAGATTAAACTTTCTCATAGATTTCATAGACAGATAGCTTCATAGACTTGTTTGACAGACACTGTCATCAGTGTTGTATTCATGTTAATGTGTACTTTCAGACATTTAACCACTTAAACCCTCAATACTTAGTCAAATTAACCTTTCACTCTGTACTTGGTCTGCTCTTTAGCTAAAAATAGCCGATCTACAAGCTCACTACGCCTCACAGCTAGTTCTGATACACCATGTCTATAAATCCACACATCTCTGTGTCTGTCTGTGTCCCTTTTATGCTCATGTATGGTGATGATAGCCGATGAACTATGCAAGGCGTTGTGAGCTTGTAGATCTGCTATTTTTGGCAAAAGTTCTCCTCAGAATAGGGATGCTGGGGATCAAGTGGTTAATGTAAAAAAGGTCCTATTACACAAAGATTTGGCGGCCCCCCCTGTAGTAACTCTGAGGACCCCCTAGGGGTCCCGGACCCCATGTTGAAGACCTCTGTTGTTGTAGAGTATGTGTACTTGGGCACAGTTTGTGTTTATGTGCGTTTATATATATGTTTGTGCTTGACCAGATGTGTGTATACGTACAGATCGCTAAATCGGACACATCAGCACATTCCTTCCTTTCTCTGTTTTAACCCATTAGACCTGAGGCTGATTCTAAAAATGTCTTCTAAAACACTTTTCTGATAAACATATGTTGCTATATCAGTAGTTCTCAAACTTTTTTTTATGTCAAGGACCCCCAAAGTTAAAAATAAAAACTTTTTCTAGGGTGCATGTGCATATGTATTTGCATCATGTACATAGCCTACTGTGATTTTGTGAGCAATAGATAGATAGTTAGATAGATAGTTGATGCGCGAAGTGATGCATTTTGAGCTTGTAGATCTGCTACTTTTGCTGTTTTTGAATTTGATCCTGAAACGTTACAGTTTTGGGTTTCCGCCCCAACAGAGACAATATTCCTTTTTCACTATTTCTCAAAGGGAAACTTTGGATCGGCCTAAGCAATCATCAAGACCTGTTTTAAAAGCAGGAATGCTTAGACTAAAATAATGTCACGGTCTGTAGTGTTGCTACCGACTGTATTGTGTATACTATAAAGGCTACTTGAATAACTTTTACACAAGAAAAGGGGGTTTGGGTCAAACTTTGTGGCAGCAATTATTGACATTAGGCATGAGGAGTGTAGCCTGGTAAACCCTCCCTCCGTAAATCTAATTTCCATTTGATTCCAGGAGAATCAAATGGAAATGAGATTTCCGGAGGGAGGGTTTACCAGGCTATGAGGAGTGTGCTTCTCAAACATTTTGATGTCAAGGACCCCCAAGTCGACATGTATTTGGCCGCAGACCCCCCATTTGAAACGATTTGGTGGCAGGGATAAGAGAAGCATTTTGTTGTTAGATGACACTTAAGATGACCACCGGAGAGACGGCTGACAGCCGGAATGTAGAAAGCACCCGGGAGCAGTACGGGTTGGCGCCCCAGCCTGTGTCTTCCGTGAGGAAGAAGCCCAACAAACCCACGGTGAGGCCTTTAAGGAGGGCTATTCAGGCAGGCCGCAAGTGGAGCCTGCAGTACCACTGCGGCCCAAGACACGAGCACGCCGGAGTGAAATGTTTGGAGCGGGGGAGTGCAACGCCAGAGCCTCTCCTCTCCCCCGGTCCCGGCTGAGTAGTTCCGGAGAAGCGGACTGAGGGCTTGATCAAACCCGGCTGGGTCACCTGGGCGAGGCTGTGTGTTGCCCTTTGGGCGCAGGGACCCTCTCACAGCTGCACTCCTCCAACAGTTAGAGCAGGGGTGGGCAACTTTGATTATGGAATGATGGAGAGAGCCACTATATTTCCACACTCACTCCTGAGGGCCACATATTGTCGGGCAGACACCTCTTATCTCCGTATTTTAACTATTTCGTAAGTTAATGCTGTACTTCGCCATTCTATATCACAAAAGTAGCAAAGATAGCAGATCTACAAGCTCAAGTAGATTATAGATCTGCTATTTTTGCTATTTTTGAATTGGAATTCTGAATTCTTTTGTGCTATTTTTTGTATTGGAATCCTGAAAAGTAACATTTTTGTTTAATTTCAAACGCATGTAGTTAACATAAGTTATACTTATGTTAACTTTATGAACTTGAATAAAAATACATTGGACATAAAAAAGACAAAATAATGTTACGTCAATAAGCTACTAAAATAGACGATATAAATTAAGTGAAGGTGCATGGGGCCGCATGTGGCCCCCGGGCCGCCAGTTGCCCATGTATGAGTTAGAGGTATAGAGCATCGCAGTTCCCGCCCCTTCCGGGTGCCACTTCAAAAAACTCATGCATTTTTCCCATTGACATTTCAAAAAATATTTATATAAGGATAATTCCTTTTAACAGGTCCGTTCATGAAAGTCCTTGCGGGCTTGTTTCCAATGAGGGCCTGTGAGCAATTAGGGGTTAAGAGTCTTGCTCAGGGACACATTTCATTTCATCGACACATATGCTGGCGTGGCCTGGAATCGTACCTGGGGCAACCAGGGCCTCTGGCTCCCTAGGCGGGCTCACTAACCACTCAGCTATGGCCGCCCCCAATATAAATTAATTTAAGCCTAGAATCAAGCCATCCAGGGTCCTGGTGAATCATGACCATAAAACGTTTGATTCTGTGAAAAACCTTTTTTGAAAACGGCAAAACAAAGGGTATTTATTAAATATAGTATATCATATCATTAAATATAAAATAAAACAAAATCACAGAAAAAAGCGTTTTATGGTCATGATTCACCAGGACCCTGGATGGCTTGATTCTAGGCTTAAATTAATTGATATAAATATTTTTGGAAATGTCAATGGGAAAAATGCATTGAGTTTTTCCTTCCGGCACCAGGAAAAACCAGGAAGTGGGCGGGAACTGCGATGCTCTATAGTGTGATGGGGTAGTGTGTAGGGGTAGTGTGTGATGGGGTAGTAGGGGTAGTGTGTAGGGGTAGTGTGTAGGGGTAGTGTGTAGGGGTACATAGTACATACCTGCTGCTGCTGCTTGTCCATGCCCTCCTTGGTGCCAGAGGTTGAGGAGGACCCTTTGGGTGCAGGGACCCCCCTCTCACAGCTGGATGAGGAGCCTTTGGGTGCAGGGACCCTCTCACAGCTGCAGCCCTCCAGCAGGTAGATGCCGGACGGCCGTGAGCTCTGCTCGCTCTCGAAGTAGAAGAGCACGTTCTGGTAGAGGGCGAAGAAACGGTCGCTCCAGCGGCTGCTCTCCGTCTTCTTGCTGAGGACCCCCCGCTTGGTGCCCTCCTGGCGGGCGATGAGCGACAGATACAGAGCGTGGCCCTCGTTGTACCGGACACTCTTCTGCATGTTTCACCTTTATTTTATTTTATCTTATTTCGCCCCAATATCAAATAGCCAGTGCAAAGTAACTAAGTACATTTACTCAAGTACTGTACTTAAGTACATTTTTTAGGAATTTTTACTCGGCTGCAGTATTTCCAATTTTCAATATTTTTTACTTAACTCCACTACATCTCAGAGGCAAATATTGTACTTTTACTCAGCTACAATTATTTGAACACTTTAGTTACTAGTTACTTTGTAAAACACACTTTAACCACTTCAGCCATGGCTTTTTTCAAAGGATTTGTATATATTTGGAAACATGTGAAATATGGGATATTGTGCATAATGAGTACTTTTATTACTTTTAGTACTTAAGTATATTTTCACGCCAATACTTTTGTACTTTTACACAAGTAAATTTCGAATTCTGGACTTTTACATGTAACAGAGTATTTCTACATTGCAGTATTGATACTTTAATTTAAGTAGAAAATGTCTAAATCACATCTGCTGTAGCCTATCTGTCATCCTACTTTTTTGAGTTTTATTTTTTCTGCAATATCAATTAAATAGTGACACTATCAATCTGCAGCAGCCCATCTGACAGACTTATTTTATGTTTTATTTAACTTTTTTTCATTATCTTTTGCCAATATCAATGTTAATAGTGACTCTATGCATCACACATGCGGTATATTATCTGTCATACTTTTAGAGAAAGTGGTTCATAATAATAATGTATTTTTATTGCAGGGAGAGAATAATCCAGGCTCTTACCCTAGTAGGAAAGTTGGAGCCACATCACTGTTGCTTTTCTCTATTATAGTATACAATAAACCCGATAAATAATCTATAATATTGACGATATTACCGACATAATCCGCATAGTGACAGGTTAGTTATATGCACTCCATCGGCCCCGCTTGCATTCGTTTTTTTTGTCTTTTAATTATAAAAAACATAAGGCTATACTGGAGACAAATATACATAAATAAAGACAAGCTTATATCAAAGCCCAGCATCAGCAGCAACGTATAAAACATAAATAGATGCATGAGGGAACAGACGGAGAAACAGAACCATAGAGATCAACGTTTAATCCGCTTTGACACCGATTTAAAGAGACAGCTCACTATATAGTTTAATAGTCCTGGTCCAGAGTTCTCTCTAACGCTCTGCTCATAGACCCAACATCACACTGCCGTGCGAGGTTTCCGTCTTTAGTAAAAAAAATGAAAACAACTACTTCGCTACTCACTGAAACAAAGACTGTTTTGTGTTGCTTAAAGTCTATTCTCCAGGGTGGGAAGCCTCTCAGCACCCCACCTTCTCTGTATAATACACTTTTCGGGCAGAAAATAAAATATGTCCGCCAGATGGAAATTATTTTATTTATTTCACTGCGCCCCCTACAGATCTGGTCAATAGATAATTTACATTGACCAAATCTGTAGGGGGCGCAGGTGAGTGATTAAAATAATTTCCGTCCGGCGGACATAATTTTCTGCCCAAAACGTGTATTATAGAGAGAAGGTCGGATCCTGAGACGTTTCCCACCCTGGAGAATAGACTTTCAACAACACAAAATAGTCTTGTTTTGGTGAGTAGCGAAATGATTTTGTTTCTTTTTTTTTTTTTACTAAAGACGGAGACTTCGCACGGCAGTGGAATAGTTGGAGAGAGAACTCACTACGGCTCTGGACCAGGGCTAGTGTAGGGAAGACTGTATTGCGTGCAGTGGTTTTCAACCTTTTTCGCGTCAAGGACCCCCAAATTGACACATATTAGCCCACGGACCCCCCATTTGAAAAGATATGCCAGGGACTCAACCATTTTGATTTCTTGGGGGTCCCAATCTACACTGTATCATCATCATTAGTTTAGTGTTCATTTAACTCTGAGAGGAACCAAATGGACCCGTTAGGGTCTAGTGCTCTAGTGTTCATATATCCATTTGAGTGAAGAACGGTCCAAATGGACCCTTTACAGGTCTGTAACTCCAAGAGTTAAAATGGACACTGAAGATTTTACTGTGTGCATACCACACCAGTGGTCTTCAAACGTTTTAATAATAATAATAATAAATGCATTTGATGTATATATTGCACTTTACATTTGAAACACATCTCAAAGTGCTGCAGTAGCCAAAAAACAAACAAATTGGGGGTCGGGACTCCCAGGGGGGTCCCCAAATTATTTTGGGGGGTCCCCAGATGATTAGCTTAAATGTGCAAATTGGACAAATTGTCAAATATTAAGTAAGAAAGAGGTGAACTTTGTGAAAATATTTATCCACAATATTTATCTGTAAACCCGATCAAATGGGGGTCCCCAGTTCAATTATGATTATTTTGGGGGGGTCGTGGCCTGAAAAACGTGGGAACCCTTGGCCTACAGTAATGTCAATGGCACCCACATTAATACCTAGTTGAGCCTATTTTACCACTATTTTAAAATGTTTTGTCCCAGGGACCCCATATAAGACTTATTTTGTTAAAAAGTGTTTTAAAACAAAAACAAACCCAAAAAAAACTTTTTTACATTTCTTCAAGAGTTTTTGAAAATAGCAGATGCAAAGAGAGCTTGTGGATGGATGGATGGATGGATGGATGGATGGATGGATGCATGGATAGATATAGGGTTAAAGTGGTTAAATTCATTTTGATGCTAAGTTTACAAATATATATTTGCTGGGACCCTGCAGAAGGGCACTGCAGTATAAACAATTACAGAGAAATATCAAATAGCCTACACTGCAGACATGATAGAAATAACTGTTGGCTATACGGCTTCTTGAGCTATCTTAAGTTTATGGAGCGTCTGCTATAACTTCTCAAACCAGTGATTGGACCCCCACATTGATATGTATTTGGCCTTAGACACCCATCTGAAAACGTTTTGTGCCAGAGACCCCCCCAGAAGAGGTGTTAAAAAATGCATCATGAAGTGACGCGCTGATGTAGAACTTGTAGATCTGCTATTTTTCAATAGCCAACCTATACATGAATAAAGTGGTTTAAATGATTGTGATGCTGTATTATATTAACACATTTTAGCTGGGGACCCCCTGGAACCCCCCCAAGAACCCCTGGGGGTCCCTGGACCCCACTTTGAGAACCATTGTGCTAAATAACTTAACTAACTTAAATAACTTATAACTTAAATAACTTAAAGTAATACTAGGTAACGTTTTCAACAAAACTAAAGTTAAATTGTATATCTTTTGTCAGTGGCAAAAGTTTCACAACACCCACTCCATGAATTTCACCCCCGGAAGCCTTTTATTTATATATTTTCTATTGAAAGTGGACTGGGGGGACATTCCCGGGGAAATGACGTTCCTGGCCAACGTCATGACGTCGTGGCCGACGTCCCCAGGAACTACCGCAACGGTTTCCTGTTTGGCCAGGAACTACCGCGGTAATAGCAAAAAGGAACCTCACGCTGATGTTAAGAGAATGTAGGATTTGAAGATCGAAAAAGAACAGAAAAAGAAAGCACAGCTCATGGTAACTAATGCTCCACTGGCTAAGAGAAACGATCCGTAGATAGTATAAAACAATTAAAAGATCGCTTTTTGAAACGCTTCCGGCTTCCGGTGAAAACAAATGGAATTCTGGGTAATCGAGGATTACGGAAATTGTATGCAGTGACGGTAGTGACCAGCAGAGGTTGCTAAAAATCGTTATTTGGGATTCTGCATTGTATAACTTTAACATAACTGCACAACTCTGAAAGTGCACAAATGGACCCGTAAGGTCCATTGCAAATACACTCTCAAATGGATAAATTAACACTGAGGATTTGTTTTTACTGTGCAAATATATAAATGGATGAGGATAATTCATGGAATGACCTTTCTTGTAAAGGATAGGTGTAAACCATGTCTCCAAATAGACAAAAAACAAATGTTGAAAGAAAGGCAAAAAATATTATTGTGAAATTCCATCAACTTTTCACCATCTTGCGCCAGTGTTTCTTTTGGCCACTAGGTAGAGGTATTGAGTCACTGAACAGCACCAGGGTGCTCCTCATGATGCTCTTGTTGCTCACGTCACGTCACGGAACACAGGCTACGTAACGTAACGTGACGTAATGGTTTGTTGTTCAGTCTGGAGGATGAAACGTGGCCACGCTGCATTTAAGGTAAATAATGTTTGATTCATATGAACACGACACGTTTTTATCCACCGTTATTCAACACAATTATTATTGAAGCATTTGGGGCTTTAGGGCTGTGTATTATTAGGACACCAAATGGACACGAAATGTGGAATATTGTTGTTTTTTACAACCGAGGATGAAACGAATCAAACGCACGTAGTTCCAAATGATCACAAGCACAACTAAATGTTAAGCCTTTAAACCACACTCACTGATGTGTATAGGGTTTGTAGATCAAACCCTCGCCATAGTTTATTCATTCATTTATAACTTTAAGCTTTAGCCTCGGACCAGGACCGCCACCGCCAGGGAGTTGTTTATCGAGGCCAGGGGTGAGCTGAAGGGGGCGCTATAGGGGGGTCGGCGACCCCTTAGTTCTTCTGACACTATGGGGGCTGGGGGCTCGCGCGTGCTCCACATGCACGAGCTCCACGTGCGCGCGCGAGCACACACCGTCAGCCGCCCGCGAGCCGTCAATCATTAGCACAACAACGCACCGTTAGGGGCGAGCCGTCTTTAACACCTTAAACAATAGACCACCGAAGTCCTGACGTCATTCGCTCATCCCCAGGTTTGCGGAAGTAATTTCTCTATGGAGAATAACATTGGGTCATCTTAGAATCGTCTCATATAAGAATTGTGGTCCAAAAATAAACACACTGTCCCGGCGTTATTGTCAGGGAGGAGGTTCTGTATGGTTTATGATAGTCAGTCACTTATATTTGATACAGTCTGTTTCTGGCGAAAATGTAACTAATTCGGCGGAAGTAACATTAGCGTTTTCTCACCGTCAGTTGATGCTTCATATCCATAAGAGTCAACCCGCCGGGGTCATTTGTTTATTTTTGGAACACAGTTCTTATTTGACGCAATATTAAATACGTCTATGGGATTCAGAACGGGGGTGGAAAACTGCGAACCAGGTAGACAAACAAAGGATGTGTAAATGACGTCAGACTTCGGTGGTCTATGGCCTCAACCTGGCTGCTTTGCATAACAGGCTTCTCGAGAAAAGCCATGGAGTGTGAAAGGGTTAATCGCTTATCAGAGGACACAAGCGCTACAAAGTTATCCCTGTCTAGCTCTGGTCCATGGCGTTAGAAGGAGTTCTCCTTAACTTTATGGTACTTTCCATTCTTTCCCCTCGCACCGCGGTAGCGCAGCCTCTCGTCTGTAGTAAAATAAAAAAAATACACTTTTGGTACTCACCAAAACAAAGACGGTTTAATGGAGTTGAAAGCCTATTCTACTAAGTGGGAACACTCTGAGCCCCCCACCTCACGTCTAAAATACACCTTTTGGCCAGAAAAGAAAATATTTCACCGGAAGGAAGAATCTGGTCAATAGGAACATTCCATTGACCAGATCTGTAGAGGGCGCAGTGGAGTAACCAAAAACAGGTTTTAATTCTGGTGAAATATTTTCTTTTCTGGCCAAAAAGTGTATTTTAGACGTGAGGTGGGGGCTCACAGTGTTCCCATTTAGTAAAGTAGGCTTTCAACTCCACAAAACCGTCTTTGTTTTGGTGAGTAGCAAAAGGGTATTTTTTTTATTTTTTACTTGTTTTAAAAACCACTGTTTTGAAAGCAATGTAAGTCTTAAAAAAAAAGTAATTCAAGTAAAGACAAGTTGACTGATTATTTTAAGTACTTATGTGTGGGTGAAGCTATGTAAAGGGCTTTTATATAAAACTAAAAGGAAAATAAAATAATTAATTAATTGAAACAAAAATAAAAACAACAAATTAACAATGCAACAAAATAATAAGAAATATAAATACATTAATAATCACATGTTGAATACAGTATTTCAACTAGCACTGAGCTGAGTGGATATGTGCACATGCGTGCGCAGTGCGCACGCACGTGCCCGCGCGCACGCACGTGCCTGCGCACGTGACGTCATAAAATATAGCCCCCATAGTTCAAAAATCCACAGCTCACCACTGATCGAGGCTGATGTGTTTGTAGCCCCATTACGAACCTCTCACTCCGCTATGCAGCTCCGAGATGAGGTCCTACTGCGAGCTCTACCGGAATCGGTAGAACGGCCGCAAAGGGTCCGTGGTTTACCCTTTTAGCCACATCGTATCCAAAAACTAATGGTAGTTCCAAACTGTACAGATGTTTGAGGTATGGTCCGGCACCCTAACTTTTTGGTCGGGGCACGAAACAACCGTTTAAATCTCTTATTTAGGCAGCCTGTGGCCATGTTTTCCCATTGTAGCAGAACCGGTAACAGTACTGGCACCGGACGTAGGGAGGTTTTCCCGGGTTGAATGGGAAACATGGCCACATGTTGACTAAATACGCGATTTAAACGGTTATTTCGTGCCGGACTAATACCTCAAACATCTGTACAGTTGGAAACTACCATTAGTTTTTGGATACGATGTGGCGAAAAGGGTAAACCAACCACGGACCCTTTGCATCCGTTCAACCGATTCCGGTAGAGCTCGCAGTAGGACCTCATCTCGGAGCTGTATAGCGGAGTGAGAGGTTCGTAATGGGGCTGATTTGTTTGTAGTTTTTCTTAACGCCCCTTAATAACAACACATAAAGTGGTTAAACCCAAAATAGCAGATCTACAATCTCACAACGCTGCTGTGAGCTTGTAGATCGGCTATTTTCAGTTTTTTGTTATTTTAAGATCAAAGGGTATTTGAAGTGTTTAAACTAGCTATAGAATACATGTTTAGAAGCATTTTCTATAAACATGAGTGGTCTCAGAAATGTCATAAAAGCGAAGGTCAAAGCCTCAATGTGTGATTTCTTCAACCCCGTGGCTGTATGTAGAACATGATAATGATAATACATTATTACACTTTCACTCATGACATTTTAATTTGCTTTATTCCATGTTCGCACCGCATTTTGAGCTTGTAGATCTGCCACTTTTGATGCTTTTGTGTGATGCTGTAGTATGATCAAGTAGGGAGTTTTTTTTAGGGAGAATTTACGAAAAAACACAAAGGTTACTATTAACTTAGAATATGGCGATTACCCTGACTGTTATTATACTTAACATAAAAACTTTTTTTGGACCACTTTTTTAGTTGTCAGTTGTGTTGCAGTAATATATATATCTCTATCACACACACGTGACATTGCATTAGTTATAAAAAATATTTTAAAAACATTTGTTGGAACACAAACTGTAACATAACAGAACTAGAAAAAAAAGGAATAATGTTAGTTTTTGTAGATTTGTTTTTAAACAATTTTAATATTATATGAATTCTACGATATATAAAATCTGGGGGAAAAGTGTAATGTTGATATATATATACACGTGTGTCTTACAGGTTATTCATCTGACTGTGGCGTCCATACGGTGACCTTCTGCAGAGTGGACTAAATCTGCTTTATTCGGTCAGTCGTACTAAAATGGCGCAGCAGGGAGTTCAACTGGATCAGGAACGGTTGTGTTGTTCTATCTGTCTGGATCTACTGAAGGATCCAGTGACTGTTCCCTGTGGACACAGCTACTGCAGGAGGTGTATCGAGGGATACTGGAACCAGGATGATCAGCAAGGGAGGTTCAGCTGTCCACAGTGCAGACACCTGTTCATCCCAAGGCCTGTTCTGAAGAAAAACACCATGTTGGCTGAGGTGGTGGAGAGCCTGAAGAAGGCAGGACCCCAAGATGTTCCTCCTGATCACTGCTACGCTGGACCTGGAGATGTGGCCTGTGATTCCTGCCCTGGAAGAAAACGAAAAGCTGTGAAGACTTGTCTTCGGTGTCTGGTCTCTTACTGTGACACTCACCTCCAGCCTCACTATCAGTCTCCTGCCTTTAAGAAACACAAGCTGGTCAAAGCCTCCAGCGAGCTTCAGGAGAACATCTGCTGTCATCATGACGAGGTGAAGAAGCTTTTCTGTCGTACCGATCAGCAGTGTATCTGTTCTCTGTGCTCCATGGACGAACACAAAGGTCACGATACCATCTCAGCTGCAGCAGAACGTACTGAGAGACAGAAGGAGCTCGATACGAGTCAGCAGAACATCCAGCAGAGAATCCAGGAGAGAGAGAAAGACGTGAAGGTGCTTCACCAGGAGGTGATGCTCATCAACCACTGTGCTGACAGAGCAGTGGAAGACAGTGACACTATCTTTACTGAGCTCATCTCTACCATGGAGAGAAGACGATCTGAGGTGATGGAGCTGATCAGAGACCAGCAGGAATGTGAAGTGAGTCATGCTGAAGAACTGAGGAGGCGTGTGGAGCAGGAGGTCACTGAACTGAGGAGGAGACATTCTGAGCTGGAGCAGCTCTCGCTCACAGAGGATCACATCCATTTTCTACAGTGTTACACCTCCTCCCTCTCAACGATCAGTGAATCTACACACCCAGTCAGCAGCAATGTCCGTCCTCTGAGATACTTTGAAGTTGTGACTGTGGCCGTGTCCAAGATGAGAGACAGACTAGAGGACATCCTTACAGAGGAAGGGACAAACGTCTCAGAGAAAGTGAACAGAGTGGATGTTTCACTGTCAACTCCACCAGAACCCAACACCATAGCTGAGTTCTTACAACATTCACGTTCGATCACACGGGATCCAAACACAGCTCATCAAATCCTGTCTTCAGAGACAGTGAACAGAGTGGATGTTTCACTGTCAACTCCACCAGAACCCAAGACCAGAGCAGAGTTCTTACAATATTCACGTCCAATCACACTGGATCTAAACACAGCTCATCAACTCCTGTCTCTGTCTAAAGGGAACAGAAAAGTCACACGAATGTACAAACCACAATCATATCCTGATCACCCAGAGAGATTCACTGGATTTAGTCAGGTTCTGAGTAGAGAGGGTCTGACTGGACGCCGTTACTGGGAGGTAGAGTGGAGTGGAGACCGTGTTAATATAGCAGTCTCGTATAAAGATATCAGCAGAGCTGGGAATGGTGTTGAATGTGGATTTGGACACACTGATAAATCGTGGTCTTTACGGGGTAACATACGGGGTAAGAAACGAGGTTATGTTTTCAGACACAGCGGCCTTGATACTGACCTCCCAGGCCGTGTGACCGCCAGAGTAGGAGTGTCCAGAGTAGGAGTGTACCTGGACCACAGTGCAGGTACTCTGTCCTTCTACAGTGTGTCTGGCACCTTCAGTGTGTCTGACACCATGACTCTCCTCCACACAGTCCACACCATGTTCACACACAACCTCCATGTTGGATTGTATCTTTCATCAGGAGCCATTGCAGAGTTGTGTGACCTCAAGTAGATCACACTTCTGTTTTGTAGATCTGGTGTCACAAGTCCAGAATGATTTCTTCATTATTATTTTGTTTTAGTTTTTCTCTCAGCCTGCTTTGTGAGCTTGTAGGTCAGTTATTTTTGCTTTGCGTCGTATGATGAAGTATAATAGGGGCTTAAAGTGGCTATGTTAATATTTTCTTCTCTTGTATTCATACACCTTCTTGGTACCATTTGTCTTGTTATGATGTAATCATTACCTTATGGATTTGATATTCCATGTGAAATATTGATTTAATTTTTCCATATTTTCTTACACTCAGAACAAACATTACAGAAGAAATGTGACATGTTGGAATTAATAATTATATTATAATTAATTTATAATACATAAAAACTAACCAACATGATAATAATAATAGAATAAATGTTAGTGTATGAGTATAGTGTGTATATTATCATAAAGAACTGGGGACCTGCAACGTGAGGAGTTGTGTGCTTGTAGATCGGCTATTTTCACAATGTGTGCCTGTTTCAAAGCTAATATTTCACAATTTGGCCAACTTTTGAATTTTTAAAAATAGTTATATACTTATATTTAAGTATAGTTTGTTGATAGCTTTTGACCCAGTAATGGTCATTTTATTTTAGCGGTATTAAAAAAGTCTTAAAATTCCTCCAATTGTCACTTTATAAATGTGCAGATACCCTGTGTTTGAGCACCACTGATCTAGGACACAGTATAAATAATCTTGTGAATAAAGTGACATTAAAGATGAACAAACCAAACATCTCTGATCACTTCTTTGTTCTTCTACTCTAACAGTCTGTGTAGAAAGGTTGACACGGCAACTTTGACTCTAGTTAAATGAACGTAACCACTTGAAGTAGGGATGCACTGAATATTCGGCCAAATATGGGCAAAAAAAGCATATTCGGTATTCGGCCGAATAGATTTTAACACCGAATACCGAATGTATATATATATTTTTTAACTGATCTCAATATGGACCCATAGTGATTATGAGTTTTGCCATAATCATGTAGCTCTATTACAGAGGCACAGCCATGACAGCAATGGTACAACATTTAAATAATTATATATATATATTTTTATATATATATTCGGTTATTCGGCCAATTGTTTCCTATATTCAGTATTTGGTTTCGGCCAAGAATCTCCCATTGGGTGCATCCCTAACTTGAAGGTTAACCCATTAAGACCTGGGACGCATCTGTGTCATTTTTTGAATTGAGCTAAAAAGCATTATTTTACACTTTGGCTATTCAAAAATAGCAGATATACAAGCTCATAGCGCGGCAGCTTGTAGATCTGCTATTTTTGAAAAATCGTGAAAATATGTGTGATGGGTATGTTTTTGTACCATTTTCTTATGGATCTAAAGTGTACCATTTTCCAATTGTATGTGTTAATATGGTTAAAAGTGTCAGTGCCTCTCTGGCAGCCTGCAACAGTGTTTTGGTCTGCTGGGCTCCTTCTGGTATGTCAACAATATTAGATAGCAGGTTAACCTCGATACCCCAACCTTGGTTGCCCAGGAAACTGAGCCATTCAAGCCATAACTTACGGCTGACGTGATGACGAAAGGCGTAACACCACGTTATGTGTATACTTACTCTGTATCTCTGTTTGAACGTCAGAAGAATATATCTGGAACCATGCATGTCCAACGCTTTGTAAGATCTCTTCTCTGGAATAAACCCAAATACTATTATAACACGTTTCCTTCCTCCGTTTATTGATGTAATTAATTCTTATCTGACCGATAGATATGGACCGGTATTTAGTAGGAAAAATAAAGCTATCAGTGTGCAAATCTTTGAATATTCTATATTATGCTTTTATTATTGCTTTTTTCCCCTACCATTTGATACAAATAAAATGTAGCCTGATTATCAGACTGGAGCTGCGTGGAGCTTCAGTCTGCATTGGCTCCAGTGTAGGCCATTACAAGGGGGAGGGGATTAGCCTAAACCCAGTGGTGTTAAGTAACTAAGTACATTTACTCAAGTACTGCACATAAGTAAAATTTTGCGGTATTTTTTACTTTACTGGGGTGTTTCCAATTTTCTGTACTTTTACTTCTACTCCACTACATCTCAAAGGCAAATATTGTACTCTTATTCCACTATTATTTGAAAACTTTAGTTAGATTTGGATTATTATTACAAAACATACAGTAGCCGCTTCAACCCTATATACATTTCTGCCATTTGAAAATAGCAGATCTTCAAGCAAGCTTGTAGATCTGCTATTTTCAAAAGGTTTTTAGACATTTTATACATTTGAAATACTTTTATACTTTACTCAAGTAAATCTTGAATTCTGGCGGTGTGAGCTTGTAGATCTGCTATTTTTCTTTTGCCTCTTTCTTATATTATTAGACAATTTGGCCTGCTATGTTTGACCAGTTTTTAATAGTATAGTTTGTTGATTACTTTTGATGCAGTTATGGTCGTATTTATTTTCTTTCTTTCTTTTTTGAGGTATTAAAACAGTCTTAAAAGTCCTTAAATTGTCACCTCACTCACTGTCATCTGGTGCCCATCATGTGCCCCGACCATAGAGTTAAAAAATAAGGCCCCCGACCCACAGGTTGAGAGCCACTGGCCTAAACCAATCACAAGCAGAGATCCACGGATCCGCCTACATATGACGTCATGTAAAGGCGACCCGTACGGGTGCACACACATTTGTGCGCATGCGTGAATAACACTGTATATGGAGGGATTTATGAGCGGAGAGAGAATAAGGACTACAAAAACTACAACTACACTATTCATTTCACAATGGAAAACAGCGACGATAGTAAAGGAGTGGAGGTAGAGAAGACGTGCCGTCTGTGTAAGCAGAGCCTGTTGTTTAACGGCATCGTGTCGAACAGCAGGTTGTTGTTCAACAGTCTGCTGAAGAGGAGCAGAGAGAAGCCCCTCAGTGAGAGGTTCAGAGACATAGGGGTCTCTCTGCCCTGCAGACCAGGACTCTGCTCCTCTAGGATCTGCAAGGTATGCAGTGGTGGAAAGTAACTAAGTACATTTACTCAAGTGCTGTACTTGAGTACAATGTTGAGGTATTTGTACTTTACTTGGGTATTTCCAATTTCCAATACTTTTACTTCTACTCCACGTACATCTCAGAGGCAAATATTGTACTTTTACTCCACTACATTATTTGAAAACTTTAGTTACTAGTTACTTTTCAGATATAAATGATTACATTATAAAACATACATTTACCAATTTAGCCCTATTTTATACTTAGGCTATTTGAAAATAGCAGATCTACAAGCTCACAACGCGTCGCGATGCGACTCGTTGTGAGCTTGTAGATCTGCTATTTTCAAATATTTAGTACTTTAAGTACATTTTGATGCCAATACTTTAGTACTTTTACTCAAGTAAATTTTGAATTCTGGACTTTAACTTGTAATAGAGTATTTTTTATATTGCAGTATTGGTACTTTTACTAAAGTAAAGAATTTGAGTAATTTTTCCACCACTGAAGGCATGTCTGAACGCGCTGACCAGGGTGGAGGGCTCCTTAAGCACTCTGGACAGGTGGAAGCGTGAGCACAACAACGTGGCGGCGGAGGAGGAGACGCCCCCAGACGACGGAGGAGAGAGGAGCAGAGAGGAGGAGAACACCAATAAGAGGGACCGCGACACAGACACGCCAACGGAGTCGCCACCACGTCCCAAGAAACTCCTTAAAAGTCTCAACCCGGAGACTCGTGTCAGCACGACAGAGGTAAAGTAAACAGTCTAACACAGTGGTTTTCAACCCTTTTCATGCCAAGGACCCCTAAATTGACACTTATTAGCCTGCGGACCACCCATTTGAAAAGATATGCCAGGGACCCCCCATAAGAGAAGATTTTTACGGCTCTAGCAGTGATTCTCAACCATTTTCATTTCAAGGACCCCCAGTTTGACATGCATTAGGGCTACGGACCCCCATTTAATGGCATTTCTATCTCTGGGACCCCAATTTATATTGTAAAATCATATTGTTAATTTAACTCAGAGAGTGTACAAATGGAACCAAATGGTTCCATTTGTACACTCTCAGAGTTACAGACCCATAAGGGTCCATTTGGTTCCTACCCATCATTTACCTGGGAACCCCCTGGAACCCCCTCAAGTACCCCTGGGGGTCCCCGGACCCCACTTTGAGAACCAATGAACTAACAGGACACACTGTCATGCTGAAAGGTGTCAGTAACCCAACATGTTTGACTGTAGTTTAGTTATCTTATCTAGCCCTGAAACGTGACTGTCATATCATCATCACAGTCATGGCGCTACTTGTTCCTGGTTTTTAGAAAATGTTACATTTACAACCCGTACATCTACATAAACGTTCAGATTTCAAATATAAAGTGCTGACCCCACGGCCACGGATGTAACAAGTTAAAGCGCCCGGGTCTAAGTACCTGTATCTCCCGTATTGTTCAATAAAAAGCATTTTAATCCGATTGGTGGCCATTTTCTCCGACTTTAGCCTTATGCTTTCATTTATGCCCCTATCGGTTGTGGGGTGTATTGCACTCTGATACATTTTCTGATACAATAGAAAATAGCCGCCGATCGGATTAAAATGCTTTTTATTGAAAAATACGGAAGATACGCGTACTTAGACCCGGGCGCTTTAACTTGTTACATCTGTGGCTTTGAGGTCAGAACTTTATATTTGGAATCTGAACGTTTATGTACATGTACTGGTTGTAAATGTAACATTTTCAAAAAACAGGAACAAGTAGCGCCATGACGCTTGTGACAGACGAGCGTGTCAATAACCCAACATATTTGACTGTAGTTTAATTGGTATCGAGCTCCATTGAGCTGTGAAAGGTCTGGCTATGTGAGGCTGTTGTTGACTAGTACTGTTTGTAGTGTTTATCATTTTAATAATGATACACCCTTTTTTTTCTATTACTATTGTTATTACTTTAACCTTGTTCAGGACCAGTTAGAATTTGAGTTTGATCATTAATAATGTTTCTCTAGATTAATATTTAATACATACATTAAATACGTATGAACTCCTCTCTTATCCCATTCATCTTTTTAGTTGGTGTATTTAATCCAGACCCAACAGTTGATGAAGTTAAAAAAGGAAAAGTTCATCCCAACGTATATATTTGTGGACTTTTCTCGCGCCTCACTCTCTGTAATCCTCATCCACATTTTATGTCCCTAAACACATAATATTTGACAGGGGGGAGAGAGAAACACAGTGAGATAATGTAACATGACATATATATTTGATTCTCTGTCAAAAAATATTTGGGTATTTAATTATATTATATTATATACTATATTGAATTAATACCCGTTCTTTTGTGGTTTTCAAATATCTTTTGACACAGAATTAAATCTTTCATTGTCATGATTCACCAGGATCCTGGATGGCTTAGTTCTAGGCTTAAAATAATTTATATAAATATTTTCTGAAATCTATGGGAAAAATGTATGGGTCTTTCTATCTGTGGCATCACAAAATGCCCCCCACTGTGCTTAGCAATATTATAGACATACCATATTATAGGCTATTATGTTACTGCAAAATAACTGACTATGATCCTAATGAAAAGTCTTGTCTTTTATTTCATCCTTTTTAGGTGTACATCAATTACCCCAGTAAGACCGCCCCAGAGAAGTATACATGTAACCCTGCCATCAGTGGAGTCATAAACAATCTGGCAAAGAGCAAGTTCACCACAGCAGCCAAACTGATGGTGCAGCATGCAGGTAAAGCATGGCTTCATCATCTCAACACTAACTGATGGTGCAGCATGCAGGTAAAGCATGGGTTCATCATCAAACTGATGGTGCAGCATGCAGGTAAAGCATGGGTTCATCATCAAACTGATGGTGCAGCATGCAGGTAAAGCATGGCTTCATCATCTCAACACTAACTGGTCATAGTTAGATTCTTACCCTTGATAGCCTGCACCTCTGGCTGCGTTGGATTCTACTCTTAACACATTGAGTGCCAAAAACGGTCCGGGCTGTTTTTCATAATCCAAACGAGGTGTGCCGTTTTTGGATTTTTTTTTTTTTTTTTTTTTTACAAATTATTTTCCTTCACAGCACCAAGAGATATCATTTTTCGAAGATTTAGACTTTAATCCACTTCCTGGTTAACTTATGACTTCAAAAGCCTGTATCTCGGCTCCTGTGTACATTTTTTTTTTACTATGTATTTTTGACTATTTTTGACTATTTTCAACTGGCTGCAACTATGGAACGGATTACCGAATGTTTTTAATTTTTTTCCCCCGATTGTACGAGACCTCTATGTGTGTAATGAGGGGATCACCGTGAGGACGGTGATCACTGACAATATTTTGTGACTACTTGAAAAAGGTTAAAAAATGGTAAAAAAATCCAGGGCCTGACTGTACCCTGTTTTAAAAAACCCCTGGCACTCAATGTGTTAACCCAATAAGACCGGGAGCGCATCTGTGTAACCACTTTAACTATTATTTTATACTTTCGCTATTAAAAAAATAGCAGATATACAAGCTCATAGCCGTGCTATGAGCTTATAGATCTGCTATTTTTGAAAAATCGGGTAAATGTGTGCAAATCCTTGAATATATATATTCAAGGATTTGCACACATTTACCCGATTTTTCAATATTATTGTATTATTATTGTCAATAATATATGATTTATATATATATATATATATATATATATATATATATATATATATATATATATATATATATATATATATATATATATATATTTATTTATTTATTTATTTTTAAAGCAAAACATTTTTACTGAAATCTTTGCTTCTGAGGGGTCCCTGGAACAACATATTTTGAGATGGGGGTCCACGGCCAAATGCATATCATTCTGGGTGGTCCAAAAAGTTTGAGCACCACTGATATTAAAGCAACATAGGTTTTTTTTCAGAAAACTGTTATGATTTAGAAGACATTTGGAGAATCCCCCAGAAGCAAAGATGTCAGCTGTTTGCTTTAAATATACCGGTATATACATTCAAAGATTTGCACATATTTTCACGATTTTTCTAAAATAGCAGATCTACAAGCTTATAGCGCGGCACTCTGTGCTTATTGGGGATAATGCTTGCAAGTAGTTGCATGTTGCAAGGAGTTGCATTGGTGTGGACTGGCCTATCGTGTACATTTTGTCCTGTATTGTTCCAAACTTTATATACTGTATAAGTATTTCATTTCTTTTGTTTTAGGATTGTTTGTACAGTTTGTTGCATGCTGTTCTTACAAGTGAACCACAATGGGAACAAGCTTCAGCGTTTTTGTGTATAATCCACATAGTTTATTTTTTTAATGGTGACATTGTTGTGATTTTTTTAAATTGCCAATACATTATTCTATTCTATTCAGGTCTTATGGATGCCCTCAAACCTGTGATGGGAGACGTTATTGACAAGGAGTGCCAGAGTCTCTGCCATCGAAGTGAGGGTTTCATGCTGTGGAAGACTTCCCCAGAAGAACTGAAGAAATTCTCCTTGCACAACCTTCAGGAGGATTTGGAGAAGATGGCACCGTTCATGTTCTCTGTGATCTGCACCGTGTCGGGGATGCAAACCAACCATGCCTGTGCCGCTGCTTCCATTGCCCTTCGAGGGAGAGAGACCCACCTCTCTGCCTTTGCGTACCATATCAACAGTGTACTTCAGTATGGCGGTGCCAAGAAAGCAGTCTTTGAGTGTTTGAGCAGGATGGGGATCACCACCACACATGCCAATGCTGTCCTCAAACGACACGCCATGTCAGCACTCTGTGGAGAAGACCTACAAAAACCAAAAGCTAAAAGCGAAACACCTGCCACAGCACAGGAGAGCATAGAAGAGTCGATTACTGCCAGTTTTCAGGGTAGGTCAGAATCCGAAATGGACAGTTTTCAGAGTCCGTTGTCGGAATCCGAGATTTCTATGTTGTCGGAATCCGAGATTTCTAGCCTTGAATGATGATGATGACATAACACCAACCCTCCACCTGTCTCCTCCACAACCTACACCACCACCTCCTGCTGTGTCTGGAGATGGCACCATGCCAACTCCAACCCTCCTGCTGTCTCCTCCACATCCTACTCCACCTGCTGCTTGTAAAGAGGGCAAATCATTCTGAAAAGGTGTAGGTCCAAACCTGACTGCCTTAAAGGATCAGTAAGTCCCTTCCCGTTCTTACGGTGCGTTTTAACAGCGGGCGATTCAGGATAGTATTTTCCGGAAGTGCATTATATGTCTATGAGATCCGGCAACTACTGGCGATAGGGCGAAGTGGGCGGGGGGGGCGATGAAAGATGGATTTTCTTTATCTTTTGGACGATGTCGCCCGCCGATCGCCCGAGAGTCGACCCGCTGTTAAAACGTACTGTTAGAGACCTAATGGACAATGTTGACCAGGAGATAGGGGTCACTAGTCCATCTGGATATCACAAGAATAGCAGAGAAGATGAGGACATCTTGGCTCTTGTTGAACTATCCATGGAGACGGGGCTTTTCCAGAATGTTCCTGGTAGAGAGCACACAGCCTTCCCAGCCTTTAAACCCGTTTAGGGCGGGAACCCCTATTTGTAACTATACCTTTCGAGACAGGAACCCGTTTTGGGGTTGTTGTTGCCATGTACAGTATATAGCAATATATATTTTTTTATATTTTTGAATAGATATTTGACGTTTTTCAGAAAACTTAGGTCAGGATTTAGAAGGCGTTTTTAGAATCGCCCTCGGGTCTAAAATGGTTTAAGAAATATCTCTTCTCCAAGCTCAATTACAGTGAGTTGTGGCAATGGATGAAGAGCAAGCTAAATGGATTTAGCATGGTACACATCTAAGATGTGAAAACCTTTATTTCCAAATGCCACTTTTTTTTCTTTTATTACTTTGTTGTAGGACAGCATCATGCAAACAGCCCCCTACGAGCCCAACGTGCTGCGTCGCCATGCTTTTTGTTTTAAAGCATGTCCAAAATGGGGCCATCAGGTTGAAAATGTTCAGGTCTATCCGTGGGTTTTAGGTCTATCTGTAATTTAACCAATGAAAAGTATTAACAAGAGCTTGTGACTAAATAACTACCCTTGAGGATTTGTTTTAGTTTCCTCTACTTGAAATGCAGCCGTTTTGGACACACACTGTGTCTAATATTTGATTGAAATTGATAGACATGTTTGTCCAAACCACGAACAATATGTGTTGATGCTTCACATGTATTGAGCATGGATGAATAAATACAGTCATATCCACAGTAAATTTCTTCAGTAATTGTGCACTTTCAGGTCTCACTTTTAAGCAGTGGTGGAAAATAACTTAAGTATATGTATTCAAGTACTTTTACTTCAACTCCACATGTCAGAGGCAGATGTTGTACTTTTACTCTAATATAAATATTTGAAAACCTTTGTCACTACGGTAGGTACTTTGTAGATATTTATATAAAATGTGCATTAACCACTCGAGCCCTTTTCAAACTCTAGTTTGAGAAATGGATCTACAAACTCAACAACGTGTCGCGATGTGACCATTTTCAATATATATTTTACATTTCAAAATGTGTGGGACATTCTGTATTGAGTACTAACACTTTTTTACTTCAACTCAAGTACATTAAGTTCAAACCCATCCCTAAAGACATTGTGGCAACGACCGCGCTACACTTTCCATCACCATTAAATGACGATAAGACATGTTTTTTGTTTGCTTCCAGTGTACCACAGGGTTCCCACGGTCATGAAATTCCTGGAAATATTTTGAAATTAGAAAAACAGTTTTCCAGGCCTGGAAAAGGTTTGGAATTAATCTTTGGGCTATAGTCTCTGTCGGGTGGAAACCTCATATGTCCAAAACTGTTACTTTTCAGGATTCAAGTTCTAAAATGGCAAAAGTAGCAGATCTACAAGCTCGAAACGTGTCGCTTCGCGCCGCGTTTCGAGCTTGTAGATCTGCTACTTTTGATGCTTCTGTGTGACGCTGTATGATTTACAAAAAAACTAAGTTACAATAGATAGATAAGAGGTTTCTGCCTGACAGCAACGAAATACATTGTTGTTTAAAGGATCTACACCATGAATTTAAAAAAAATATTTGATATTTAATATCATATGGTGTATGTCCCTCAAACCTTTTTCAAAAGGTTTGAGCCTAAATCATCACTCAGATATACTCATCCCAAGTCAATTGTCTCTGGCTTATACAGCACTTTCAGCTGCAATACCAAAACGTCCTCTTGGGCAGGGGGGGGCTACTGAGCAATTCTGTCTGTTTTATTATTAAAAATTATTTAATCCGAGCCCGAAGTATTTGTTCGTAGACCCCCACTTAAAGGGGGTAGAAAAAGTTTCGGAGCGATTCGGGCACTTTTCATTTAACATTGGGTTTGCCATCAAAAATGTTTGTGACATCATAAAAATTTCCATTCTGAGATCGCCTGTTCAGACACGCCCATTCTGGAAATCCATGAAATGAGAAGGAATGACTGAATTAAAAAAAAAAACCTTTTTTGGGTACAAGAGACACTGGGGACCCCAAAAAATACACCCTTTATTGATAGACCCTTTAACATTACGTGAAAGATGGGTAAAATGTGGTAAAAATGCAGTGCTACTCGATACGTTGTTAGCTTGTAGATCTGTTCTTTTTGTCACGTGACACCTTCGCTCGAGTCTGTCTCGGGGCATTGATGGCACACTGGTTTAAGAGTC
Organism: Gymnoscopelus braueri; assembly: GCF_963280865.1. Taxonomy (NCBI): domain Eukaryota; kingdom Metazoa; phylum Chordata; class Actinopteri; order Myctophiformes; family Myctophidae; genus Gymnoscopelus; species Gymnoscopelus braueri. The sequence goes on along the minus strand of NC_137624.1, from coordinate 43,675,375 downwards.
TCATTATTGCCCTGTTTGATTTCTATAGTCCTGGAAATGGGGTAAAATCCATTGGAAAAGTTATGGAAAAGTTTAGAAAAGTCATTGTTAAAGATATGTGGGAACCCTGGTACCACTGTGGAAAATGTCAACGATACGGTTATATGGCTGTTTGTCTTTTTCAACCCACTGACCCCAAGCTCTTTTTTTAAGGCAACCATACACTTTCCCGATGGCTTTTAGTGTCCGGTAATAAAGGATGATGGGTGACATCGACTGTCCTTTATCCAATACCTCCTTTATCACCCAATCAAGTCACTTAAGGTTGAAAAAAAGGTGATTGTTTCATGCAATCAATTCTCAACCTGTTGTTTTCGGGGTGCGCTGGCTTCGGTGCACCCCAACCCTCTCTTGTGTGTTGGCTAGTGAGGCGCGTCCTAGTAAGACCTGACAGAATGGGTTTCATTTGGAGCCAGTATGTCGTTTGGGTTTGTTAACTCTTTGACTGCGGACGACGCGATAACGCGTCAAGTGCTACTTTGTCCAGTTGGCCGTCGACGCGCTCGACGCGCTGGACGCGCGTTCATTGTTTAATCTCTGATTGCGCTATGCTGCTTAATATTCAATGTTATTCTCAAGTTCCACTTACTTCACGGACATCTGCATCCGGTTTCATGGCCTGGATTCCGTTTCCGGTTTTTGATTTTTTTCCCCAGTCATTTTCGTCCAAAATAGGTAAATAAACGGGTTTTCACACGGTATAACGGACAAACGGACAGCTTCTCTTCTATAATCTATGGTCTGGGTGACGATCAGTCATCGCCGTCGTGCACCACAACGTAATTTTCGCTGATCAAAACAATCTGGGTGACGTCACATCCGTTTTCATGTTTTTCCTTGTCTAATCTATGAAGAAGGGTGAGAGAGACCCAACGACATGATCACGCTGTCATGTGCTGCTCCCTGGTGGCGGATTTGTGCTGGGTCTTTATATTATGTGTCCTTAAATTATTTTCATGAGAAAAATTCAAAATAAAAAAATAAAAAAACACGAAAATTGCTGGCACTGGGGGAGTACTTTATGAAAATACTCTGGCAGTCAAAGAGTTAAGGGGTCTATTGCCCCTATTTTTTTAAAGCTGATTAAATAAATAAATACAAGTTTGAGCAATTTAGGAAAACTTTCAGCTATAATGACATGTTCAAAATAGGGATATAAGGTTGAAAGCAGTTAACCCCAGCGGAAACAAGTACGCAAGGACTTTTTTGGTCGGACCTTTTAGACAAAAGTATTATAAATGTAACTGTGTTGTTTTACATTCTTTTGCCTAAAATTTCAATCAAAAATCAATCAATCAATCGACCCACAAGTGCTTGCTGGTCTTGATGGGGCCTGGTGTAATGTGTGTAGCCTATAGCTGTGGTTTCTAAACCTTGGGTTGTGACCCATAAGTGGGTCTCGCTCTTGTTTTTTTTGCGCTGAGAAGAAAATAAATGCATTGTTTACTTTGCTTGACACAATTTTAAGGAAAGCTGTTTAATACCTTATAGATAAAATTCCATGCAATATTTGTGCAGTACAGTACAGACACTATTGCTAAATGTCAGCGTTACAACTGGATTTTCAGCAGGTATAGCTGTCTTTATCTCTGCCACTAGTAATAGACAGCAGGTCATGGATCAAAGTCTATCTACAGAAGTACTGTAAATAGAGGAGTAATACATTAAACCAGGAATGCGTTACGTATCGTTGTCTGCAGCAGTAAAAATAGGAGATTCCTGGGCCTGGGACTATGAGGGGTTATGAGGAGGTCTTGGACAGTGGGGGGGGGTGGCATTTCCAACAGACTGCTTGTATTTCGTGGGACCATTTGTCTGACACATCACCTGACTTGATGAGGTATTTACTGTGAGCAAGAAGAGGAGATTCTCGTCATTCTCAGACACCAGGGTCTTTGGCCATGAAGGACTACGAGGAGACCACAGCCTTCCTTGGACAGTGGGGACTCTTCCAGCAGACCGTGTTCTTCCTGCTCTGTCTCAGCACCATTCCCAATGGCTTCAGTTCCTTCTCTGTCATCTTCCTGGCTGACACCCCCCGCCACCACTGCCTGGTTCCAGATGTCAACCTAACTGCAGAGTGGCGCAAGGCCATCATCCCAGTAGAGGTGAGCTCCTGACGCCAGTGTTTTGTTCTTTATGACAGTGGTTCTCAAACTTTTTCATGTCAAGGACCCCCAAAATGTATTTGGCTGCAGACCCCCATCAAAAAATATTTTGCTCCAGGGACCCCCCAGAAGCAAAGATTTTAGTTACAAATGTTCGCTTAAAATTATATATATTCATAGATTTACACACATTTTCACGATTTTTCAAAAATAGCAGATCTACAAGCTCATAGCGGCGCACTCGGTGCGGCGCTATGAGCTTGTATATCTGCTATTTTTGAATAGCCAAAGTATAAAATGTGGATAAAGAGGTTAAAATGATTGTAACGCTTTATTAACTAATTTTGCCGGGGACCCCCTGGTACCCCCCCAAGGACCCCTAGGGGTCCCCGGACCTCACTTTGAGAACCAACTCTTTACGACATGTTTTCATACGTTAACACGTTCCCTGCCATTGACGGCGCTCTCCGTCATTTCAAATCCAACCGTTGACCGCCATTGACGTAGATCTGACGTAGGTCTTTTAAAAAAAAAAAAATCCACAAGAGGGCGATCTAACACAAGTTAGGAATGATCCTAGGAAGGAATGGACAGATGTGACGTCATCCAAAACAATTACACTCCCGTCCGCTCCTTTATGAGTTTTAGAAAAACACTACTTTCTCTTTTTTTGGTGAAAACGGCTGTTATTCAACTGCCGACCGGGACAAAATGGCCGATCGCGGTAAAAAAAAAAGTTTTTCCAGTGGATAGATCAGACCCTCCCCCCACACTTTTTATTTACATCAGCATGCACGTTGTGGCTTCTGCAGCGCTCCACAGATCGCCAAAACAAGGTGAAAGACGCTGGCAGCAGCAAAATAATTAATTAAATAATACCTGGCAGTGAATGTGTTAATATACATCGGTATGGGCTATCTGTTATCGGTCAAATTGTTCATTATAAACATGGGTATCGGTAGGGGGCCAGGATTTCCATATGGGTTCATCCCTAGTCCCCATACATACCATACATACGGCTTATTGCACTGTAATAGAGGTTATTATAATTGACAAGGTGGTGAACGGACAGGAGGAGCAGAGCCGATGCCACCGGTACAGACTGGACGAGGTCAGGAACCTGTCTGCTCTGGGCTACATCCCCGGTCGGGACGTGAACCTCACTGAACTGAGACAGGAGAGCTGTGTGGACGGATGGAGCTACAGCCAAGACATCTACCAGTCCACCATCGTCACGGAGGTCAGTGCGTGCGTCAGTGGTGGAAAAGGTTCTCAAATTCTTGCACCCGGAAGTTTCAATCTTTCTTTACTGTAAATTCTCAACCTGCAGTTTGACCTGGTATGCAGCAACCAGTGGAAACAACCGTTCACCTCCTCAGTGTACTTCCTGGGAGTTCTGTGTGGATGCTTCTTCTCTGGACAGATCTCAGACAGGTATTTGAAACCCATGGCATGATTATTTAATAATGACCCATGACTTCACAGCCTTCCTAGAGTTGCAGTGGAGTCAAAAGTAAAATATTTGTCTTTTGAAATATAGTGGAGTGAAATTGAAAAAAGTATACAAAACAATACTCAGAGATACAGATACTCATAAAATGTACTTAAGTGCAGTACTCAAGTAAATGCACACCGTTACTGTCCTCCACTGCCCATGTGTGACATAAGGATTCATGGTCATGTGACTGCACCCTTTGACCTTCAGGATAGTCAGTTATCCTGTGTTATCATTGGTCTATCTGGTTTATAATCCACCAATAATAACTAACAGTTTGAGCCTTTGTCCAGATGTGTATGGCTGGCCTGTTAAAAAGAAGATAACTTATTTTATCTGTGAACGTGTATGTTGGGTGAAAGTACCACTTCTAGATAATGTTTTAGTAGAATGACTTTTTTTTATTGTTATAACTGCTCAAAGGTCTATTTGATTAAATGAATGTATTGTCAGTGGTGGAAAAAGTAATCAAATGTTTTACTTAAAGGGATATTTCACTTTCAAAAAAACTTTTGGTGATTTTATCATCTACTCAAGCCTTTGTGAGCCCCCCAGACAGTTTATAAGTTGCACGATTCAGTATCTAGATATTTGATATTCATTTTATCAGACACGCCCCCTTCCTATACAAACCCATTGTAACTTCAAACTCCATTTTAACCATGTTAGATTCATCAAAAACACCCGTCCTTGGTTCTGGTGACTCACCCTGCCCTCCTAATGCGTGAGGGGGCCGTGTTTTTCCGAGAATTCTTTTCATTTATTTTATTTTATTTTTTTATTGTATTTTATGTTTTTCATTTTCCAAAAAAAATATTAAAAATAAATGAAAAAAGTAATTGAAAAAACACGGCCCCTCGCGTATTAGGGGGGCGGTAAGAGTAACCAGAACCAAGGACGGGTGTTTTTGATGAATCTAACATGTTAAAAATGGAGTTTGAAGTTACAATGGGTTTGTATAGGAAGGGGGCGTGTCTGATAAAATGAATATCTAATATCTAAATATTGAATCAAGCAACTTAAAAACTGTCTGGGGTGTTCACAAAAGCCTGAGTAGACGATAAAATCACCAAAAGTTTTTTTGAAAGTGAAATATCCCTTTAAGTAAAAGTATCAATACTGCAATGTAGAAGTACTCTGTTACATGTTCAACGTTTACTTGAGTAAAAGTACAAAAGTATTGGCATCAAAATGTACTTAAAGTACCAAAAGTAAAAGTACTAAAATGTTTGAAAGTAGCCGATCTACAAGCTCACAACGCGTTTTATAATCTTTTTAATATCTGCAAACTAACTAGTAACTAAAGTTTTCAAATAATTGTAGTGGAGTAAAAGTACAATATTTGCCTCTGAGATGTAGTGGAATAGAAGTAAAAGTATAGACAATTGGAAATACTCCAGTAAAGGAAAAGTACCTCAAAATTGTACTTAAGTACAGTACTTGAGTAAATGTACTTTGTGGTGGAGTTACTTTACACCAATGGTAATTTGTTGACTAGGGTTCCATCCATTTACTCTGATCTTTGCCTGCCTGAATATGCACGTCTGCAAAATGTCGAACATGTAAACTGTAAATTCCAAAGGAAAGAGAAACAAAACACATGTTGGCTAATTTTGTCTCCTTTTTTTAAAGGTTTGGAAGGAAGCCTGTTATATTTGCAACCATGGCAGTCCAGACACTTTTTACCTTTGTCCAAATCTTCTCTCCCTCGTGGACGGTGTTCTCTATCCTCTTCTTCATCGTTGCTTTGGGACAGAACTCCAACTATTTGGCTGCTTTTGTCTTAGGTATGCAACAACTACTCACATGTTGAGAATGGATGGGAATGTGCTGAATGTAACATGTAGCCTACTATTTAAGCCTGATTTATACTTTGTTGTGCGACGGAGTCATGGCTGAAAATAACTGATCAACAAGCTCACAACACTTGTAGATCTGCTATTTTCGGCCTGCGACTCCAGCATTAAGAATGCAATGAAATGATACATTAGACATACTGTGCATATTGATATTATTGCAAAATACAGTGTGTAGGTCAGGAGTGTGCAACTTTGATCATGGAGAGGGCCTCTATATTTCCACACTCACTCCAGAGGGCCACAATGTATATAATGTCGGGCAGACACCTCTTATCTCCGTATTATTAGCTATTTTCGGAAATGAATGAATCGCCATTCTATGTCACACAAAGGTAGCAAAAATAGCCGATCTACAAGCTCAAAACGGGTCGCAGTGCGACATGTTTTGAGCTTGTAGATTGGCTATTTTTTCTACTTTTGAATTGGAATCCTGAAAAGTAATTATTTTAGTATTTTTATTGAATTTCAAATGCATTTAGTTATACTTATGTTAACTTTATGAACTTAAATACAAATACATTGGCCTTAAAAAATACAATATAATTGTAATACTAGCCATTAAGCTACTAATATAGACTGACGTAATTAAAGCGGGTCCTGTTTGCATGTTTGGAATTGTAACAGCTGAAATCAATAGCTGCGTCGGGGGGTTGCCGCATTAAGTGAAGGTGGGGGCCGCCTGTTGCCCATGTATGGTCTAGGTTTATGGTAATCTGTGGAACGGAGGAGCTCTAGCCGATAAAGGTGTTTTATTTTGGTGTATTTCTCTCCCTCTGCTTCCCTCCAGGTACTGAGATCTTGACAGGAAAGGTACGTGTCCTGTTTGTGTCTCTGGGAGCGTCTCTGTTCTATGCTCTAGGCTACATGATGCTGCCTCTCTTTGCTTATTTCATAAGGAACTGGAGGTATCTTCTGCTGGCTTCATCTCTGCCAGGCCTGCTCTACATACCCCTCTGGTGGTGAGTTGCAGTCATTGTAGAAGAACCATCACTACTGAGCCAGTAGTAGTGTTTGGATTTCCTTGTCTTTACTTATAATATTGGGGACTTAATATTTTCACTATTACCTATGACAGCTCACTGTAGTATAGATGCTAATAGTATGAATTCAAATTCTAAAGGGTTTTTCTTTAATTTATGTATTTATTTTATAACATTTTATTTCATTTTACAGGAGAAAAAGAACAGGTACTGAATAGGGATATTTCACTTTCAAACATGTTTGGGGTAATTTTTACGTCTACTCAGGCTTTTGTGAGCACCCCAGAAGTTGCTTGATTCAGCATTTAGATATTTTATCTGACACGCCCCCTTCCTATACAAACCCATTGTAACTTCAAACTCCATTTTAACCATGATGGATTAATTGAAAACACCCGTCCTTGGTTCTGGTGACTGATTGTCCTTCTAATGTGTGAGGGGCCGTGCTTTTTCAATTACTTACTTTTCATTTATTTCATTTTATTCATTTGTTCATTTTCCAAAACAATTATTACAAAAAAAAAAAACACGGCCCCCTCACACATTAGAAGTACAATATCAGTCACGTTTAACTGGTATCCTTCTTTGAAGCACTACATTGAAACTGCATACACACTTGTGCACTTCCTCTGGATAAGAGCATCTGCTTAATGACGTTAATGATGTTATTTTCGTTTTTTGGAGACGTCTTTTTCTCTTAAAATTATTACATTTTAAAAGGATGATATTTTCTGTTCGCTGTAATCACCTGTATGGGACCAATTGCTTTTGAGGTAGCCATGGTTCACATGACGCTCGTCTGTCACAAGCGACAAGCGTCATGGCGCTACTGGTTCCTGTTTTTTGAAAATTTTGCATTTACAACCAGTACATCTACATAAACGTTCAGATTTCAAATATAAAGTGCTGACCCCAGTGCTGGTGGGTTAAAGCGCCCGGGTCTAAGTACCCGTAAAGCTTTTTAATCCGCCGGCCGGCCGGCCATTTTCTCTGAATTTTCTCCATATGCTTTCAACTACGCGCCCCTATCGGTTGGGAGCCGTATTGCACTCTGATACATTGTTTTTAAAAAATTGGGAAAAAATGAAAATGGCCGGCGATCGGATTAAAAATATTTGTATTGAACAATACGGAAGATACGGGTACTTAGACCAGGGCGCCTTAGCTCCCCCGGCCGGGGCACTTTATATTTGAAATCTGGACCTTTATGTAGATGTACTGGTTGTAAATGTAAAATGTTCAAAAAACAGGAACAAGTAGCGCCATGACTGTCATGGTATGACAGTCATGTTTCAGGGCTACTTTTGAGGTAAAGCCCTTCCAACTGTTTGAGCGTGAACCTCTCTCTACTCTGGGTTCCATAACCAAAGCGTGGACCTTCTCTCGCCTACCTGTGAGGCAGGTTCATCCCAGAGTCTCCTCGATGGCTGATCTCCCAGGGAAGAATAGAGGAGGCTGAGGCCGTACTGAGAGAAGCTGCTAAGAAGAACAACGTAGAGGCTCCGCAGGTCATCCTTGAAGGTTATGATGTAAGTTGACTTTAAGTCATACTGTTTAACCTTTTCAATTACATTTATTTCTACTATATATAATTCTTCACTTGCATATTTTTCACAATAACCATTCCACATACATGTGTTGTGTGAACACTTCCCTAAACACTATAAAATACTATTTGTAATCCCAGTTTTCTGGCCCCAACACTGGGAATCACATTTCTAACAGAGGTGTCACCAAAAACACTTCAAGAAGCATTGTGCACAGACGTTTTGGAGTGCAAGGCATGAAGCCTAAAGGCGTCTCCAGACCAAACAGACTACTTCAGACTACTTCAGACTGCAACAGACTGCAACAGACTGGTATTCGGTTGGCAAAAGTTGGCATTTAAGTCTGTCAGCCGACTGGCCATTCATGTGCTAATTTGACTTTTAGCCTGCCAGCGTTGCCAGGTCTGCTTATTATAAGCGACTTTGGGCTTGTTTCCCTGCAAAGCCACTTGGACATAGGGATGTTCCCAGCGTTTTTTCTTCACTGACGTGCAGTGGTGTAAAGTAACTAGTACATTTACTCAAGTACTGTACTTAAGTACAATTTTGAGGTACTTTTACTTTACTGGAGTATTTCCAATTGTCTATACTTGTACTCCACAACAATTATTTGAAATGTTTAGTTACTAGTTACTTTGCAGATATAAATCATTATGAAACATACATTAACCACTTTAGCCCTATTTTATACCTATAAGCTATTTGAAAATAGCAGATCTACAAGCTCACAACGTGTTGCGATGCACGCGTTCTGAGCTTGTAGATCTGCTATTTTCAAACATTTTTGTACTTTTACTTTTGGTACTTTAAGTACATTTTTATACCAATACTTTAGTACTTTTACTCAAGTAAATGTTGAATTCCGGACTTTTACTTGTAACAGACTCAGAGTACATCTATTGCATTCAAGCCTGGAATTTCGTCATTTTAGGGGCAAGGCCACTTGGCCTTTGGTGTTGTAATTTTTTGGAGGGCACAAAGGCCAAATGCCAGGGCAGGAAGGCCATCCAAAAAAATTATAAATATTTTTAAGTCCAACAATGATTTTTAAGTCCATGGAAATAATGCATTTAACTTGAAGGTTAAGGATGATTGTATTTTAATATATTATAAGAATAGTATAACTATCTGTGAAATATAACCCATTTATTCTCAATATGTCACATTCAGCCCTGGACTTCACTGACTGAAGTAGGGGTCACATTAATCACATTAGATTCACAGAATGTATTTTACCCACAAGTTATTTTAATTCAAATGAAATGTGAATGAACTTGCACTAATAATGACTTTAGTTGATTTTTCACTCTTTAAAATATAGTATTTCTTAATTATTAATAATTACAGCTTGTAGATTGGCTATTTTCACGATTTTAAATTGTTTTTAAATAATAATAAAAAAGGAACATACAAGATTTACACCCGACAGCCATAATATATAGCCAATATATGGTTCTGTATCAGTATATGAGTCCGTTTTTGCAGATTTCATTCTAATTGGCTACTATGCCTGAATATGAATTTCATGAGCCTGGGTAGGTCACCCTGGCTTGGCGGAGATATGCCCTGTAGCGCACACTCCGCACAGCAGCAGCAGGTGAAAGCAATTCACTTAAACGAGGGTTGTGTTGCACAGTGCACACCAAAAAACTGACTAAAACTGTCACATTCTAGCTGCTGAAATAAACTTCCCATTTAGATCATTGTTGAGTCTGTTGACAAATTAACAGGGGACTGGTGTCTAAAAAAAAACGTATTGACAGGAAAATCGCGCATTGATACTTTTACTCAAGTAAAACATTTGAGTACTTTTTCCACCACTGCTGACGTGTACACAACATTTTTGAAAACTAATTTACACACCTGCTCCCAATAAATTACATCACCACAGCGCAAAAGTAGGTCAAATCAATCAATCTCTCTCTCTCTCTGGGAGCAACAACGAGAAACAGTGAATGTAGGTTTTCATAGAAATGGTCGCTTGTTTCTCTCACATAATCTGGCAACACCGACAGCCCTCTGTTGTCACTTCGTCTCTGCTACATAGCTATCCAGTCGGGCCCCAGTCGGCTAAAAAGCTGAACATGTTCGGTCGGCACTGGGTCGGCCGAAAAGGTCCCGACGGACCCCCCGACGGACCCCTAACCGACTGGACGACGCTTCCCGACGCCAAGTCGGCCCAAAATCGGGCCGACTAGGATTGGTCTGGAGTTACCCTAATAGACACAGTATAAAGGGCCCTGCTACATCTAACATTATGTTCACAAATAGACACAGGATAAAAGGGCCCTGCTACATCTAACATTATGTTCACAAATAGACAGCCACCATTATAATTGATTTCACATTTGTCTTTGATGACAGCGTAGACACATAAAATGTTGGCATGGAGGGAGAATACACAATGAACTGAGAGGGAGGCTGATGCTTTGTGTCCTGCAGAGCAGTACTTACTATACTGTATTTTTACTTTAGTGGAGTATTTCCAATTTTCAATACTTTTACTTCTACTCCACTACATCTCAGAGGAAAATATTGTACTTTTACTCCACTACAATCATTTGAAAACTTTAATTACTTTTTAGATTTAGATTTTTATTAATAAACATAACATTAACCACTTAAGCTTTATATATATTTCGGCTATTTGAAAATAACCAATCTACAAGCTCACAACGCGTCGCGATGTGACGTACTTTAAGTACATTGTTGGTACTTTAAGAACATTTTGATGCCAATACTTTTGTACTTTTATTCAAGTACATTTAGAATTCCGGACGTTTTGCTTGTAACAGAGTATTTCTACATTGCAGTATTGATACTCATACTTAAGTAAAACATTGAGTACTTTTTCCACCACTGCTGCAGAGTGACATGGCAAAGGACAGATGTGACCCAGAGGAGCGTCACAGCGTTCTAGACCTGTTAAGGTTCACCAAAACCAGAAAACCAACACTCATACTCTTCCTAGTGTGGTGAGTATCCACAGGTTGTTTTGCACTCACCTTATCACACATACTGTAGAAGGGTATGTCTATAAGTATGCAATCTGGGAACCCATTGCCAAATAAAAAAGGAAAAACAGCGCCTTCTGCTGTTTTTTACTATTTCACTTAGCTTTGGGGGGAGCAAAATGGAGCACTCGTGCGCAAGGAAGGCTAGGCTAGGAATTTACTTCCTGAAGCCACACTCACACAATCACGCTAAAGCATGCGTCGGCCCCATGTACAGCCATTAGGCGCAGGGGGAGGGGACGCATGCTGCACGTGATTGTGTGAGTGTTGCCTCGCATCTGACACACAGACACACTGCGACTCGCAGCTCGCTGCCAGCAGCGGCTGTTAGAGGCACTCGTCACCGATGATGAACGCACCGTAATGGTCCAAAATATGCCGTGAACGTCCCAATCTGGCAGAGAAAAGCAACGCAGCACAGGGCACCAACCTTGGGGGGTTCACCAAACGGCGTGAGGAAAAATAAACGGCGAAAAACGGCGGAATTTGGAAGCAGAGCGTCCTTTTTTCTCGCGCAGCAACTAAAAACAAAAGCTGAAGGGGTTGGCTAAGAGTCTCATTATTGGGAATCTGTGGAAATTCAGTAATAACAGTCAGTGTGTGTGCTTCAAAACAGTGTACAGTTTTGGTCTGTATCCTACTGAATGTTCTATAGGGAGAAATTCTTTCTCGCTCTCGCTCTCGCTCTCGCTCTCGCTCTCGCTCTCGCTCTCTCTCTCTATCTCTATCTCCCCTGAGAGGGAATTCCCTTTGGCTTTCCACGGGGGAGACCCGGGTTCAAATCCCGGGCGTTATATATATATACACACACACATTAATCCCTATATGCATGCATATATCTATCTATCAATCTGCCCATCCAGCTAGCCATCATCCATCCATATGTCGACATTGATCAGTACTTACTGCTAGGACTGTTGCTGTGTTTGTGTCCCTTCCAGGTTCTCTATAAACACTGGCTACTTTGGCCTGTCCCTGAACACATCCAGTCTTCACGGCGACCGCTTTCTCAACTGTTTCATCTCGGCAGCCTTGGAGGTGCCGGCGTCCTTCTCCAGCTTGATGGCGCTGCAGTATCTTCCCAGGCGGCTGTCTATGGCACTCTGTCTGGTTCTCGGAGGAGGAATGCTGTACTGCATTCAGCTGGTGCCTCAAGGTGACTGTAGGGACTTTATCATAGGAAACTAATGAATGTTGGAAGTTACAAGACTACTCCTTCTCAGTCTAAAGATGAAACAAAATGTCATCCTTAACAGCATTCCATACAGCTTTGGGCATAATCTTATCTAAAAGAGGAAGGCCAGGCTCCAAGAGTGGCTAACTTGGCATTAATGACAAATAAAACCTGTGTGTGTGTGTGTGTGTGTGTGTGTGTGTGTGTGTGTGTGTGTGTGTGTGTGTGTGTGTGTGTGTGTGTGTGTGTGTGTGTGTGTGTGTGTGTGTGTGTGTGTGTGTGTGTGTGTGTGTGTGTGTGTGTGTGTGTGTGTATTCTGCTAATCATTGCCAATTTTGGATATACTGTACATTCAGTAATGTGAAGCACTTGTATGCACATATGTACACAAATACATACATGCATAAATATATACACACATACAACACTAAATAGATAGATACATGCATCTATTCTACTTTATTCTGTTCTTCTGTTTGCTTAGGTCTACCTGACCTGTCCACAGCACTGGAGATGCTGGGTAAATTGGGCATTTCCACCAGTTTCCAACTGATTTTTGCCTACATCGGAGAGCTGTACCCAACAGTCATCAGAAACACAGCTCTTGGCACCTGTGCCATGGTTTCCAGACTGGGCGGTATCCTTGCTCCTTTTGCCATGCAACTGAGTACGTTTCTGTCCATATATATCTGCAATGTCAACTTCTACTCTGTCAAAGAGTAATAACTATTACTATTAGTAGTAATAACTACTATTGCATCTGAACAGATACTTCCTAAGTGAGTTACTGCCACAGAAAAGTGTACCAATTTGACACAGTACTTGGCAAATGGTCTCGCATTTCTATAGCGCCTTTATCCAAATCGCTTTACAAAGTGCGTTACATTCACCCATTCACACACCGATGGTGCAGACAACTAGCCTGGTAAACCCTCCCTCCGGAAATCTCATTTGTAATTTATGTCAGGAGTGAGTCTGGCATGATGGCCCATTCTGCAATTTTGGCTGTGGGCTGGAGTTGGGCGGGAGTAATACAGTTGACTGACAACCCCTTCAGCCAATCAGCAGTGTTCCCCTTCAGCCATAGCATTTTTACCACCTCCAGACTAATGTGATGCAACAGGACTTTTGAGACGGCCATGCCCAAAATAGGTTGCCTTATTCGGATACATGCGTGTCACTGCCCGCCCCTGCCGGTTCTCTGAATTTTTATTTTTAAATAGGCTCTGTCATGATTAATTGACCACATATATGAAGTTAAACAACTACATTCTATCCAAACGATATCTTAAAAGTAAATTCCGTGCCTCAAAATAGAAGTTTGAGAGCGTTTTGAAGTTTAAAAGAGAGTAGAAAACACTGCGGTCAACAAAGATGGTTGCCGTTCGTTTTTGGTCGTTTGCACTCAGGCTGCACTCGGCTCCATTCGGGCTCACTCGAACTCGCCACCGGATTTGCCAACTTTTGCTGTCAATCACAGTACGATGAGCGATGACGCTGATAGGCTCGTCCATTTGGTAATGGGCTAGAAACGCCCAGACAAGCCTTCAGGCCAGACTCTTCCTGAAATCAAATGGAAATGAGATTTTCCGGAGGGAGGGGCTTTACCAGGCTAGCAGACAACCATCAAATGACACAGGTCTACGGTTGGGATTTTTAAGATCTACATAGATTCTTGAAAAGTCTGACTTATACTTGATGGCAGTTAAGCTTATCCCATCGTTCCTGACCCATCAAATCTACTGCTGCTGCTACTATGGGAAAAGATCTCCTCCGACCCCAGCCTCCAGCTGTGTAGATTCTGCTCTATCTCGGTGGGGGGGGGGGGTGGTACGGTTCGAAAATGTATTGATATAAATGTGTGGGAACCCTGTGTAGTGCTGCTGCAGGGAGCATCCCCAAGAGTAGAAGCGTACCACCAAGTCAAACTATTATTGCTATCTCCATATGCAATAATGAGTTAATTAATGACAGAAGTATGGTACTTCAACACTTGTTGAAGTACAAGTGATAGTTTAGTATGCACATGCTGCATACTAAACTATTAAGTCATTAAAATGTGCTCTTCTCCATATGCAGGTATATACTACAAGTATCTACCATATCTATTGCTGGGTTCTCTGGCTCTTCTGTCTGCCCTGGCCACTCTCTTCCTTCCAGAGACCTTTGGTCGACCTTTGCCTGAAACTATCCAGCAGATGCCTGTGAGAGAAAGGTATGCTCCTGGGAGAATTACCAGTCGTGATCTTGGAGATAAAGATAGGACATTTGTCCTACTTTTTTGGGCATGTTTTTAGGCCAGAAATATTTTTTTCCCTAAATGTTAAAAAAATAGCAAGAATAGCCAATCTACAAGCTTGTACATAGGCAAGTTATGCTATTTGTCCTACGACAAAGTATACAGGGCTTTAGTGGTTATCTGCATTTATACACAACACTAATCCTATGCCTTTTATTTGCCAGGATAAAGTGTGCATGTTTCATCATTACAGAGGATGAGACCCCATCTGTGCTCCATCTACGACAAAATTCTACAAAATTGTAATGTTTTTATTTATTGTATGTTTGTAATTTTTTTTACTAGTATTGGTTGAAATGTGTCAATTAATTAATTTAAAATAAACATTAAAAAAAATCCATAGATGCCAGTTTACCACTGTCTTTTCCAAAAAACATACAGTAATGTTCTGAATCTGAGTCTAATATGAGCACAGCTCCTAACTGAATGCACTGTATCGCAGAAGAAGTCTTGCTTTCACAATGTCTCGTTGATGCTTTCTTCTTCTCCTGTAGTCTGAGGGAGTTTGTAACGTTTCCTTTTACAACACCTGAGGGAAACAAAAGACACTGAGCCGCCATGTCTGGGTCAAATGTTTATACATCATTCTTCAACATGATCTGAACCACATGAACCCAAGATTCCCTATTCTGGGGGGCCAACATTCGGTGAAAGCAGATCTACAAGTTCACAACGCATTGTGTTGCGTAGTGTTGTGAGCTTGTAGAACGGTTATTTTAGGTAAAGAGATCCGGTGTAGAGGGAACTCTGAACTGAACACTTAGTAAAAGAGGAGATTGTCATTCAGATCAAATTAAACTAAATCTATTTTTTAAGTCTTTCTGTGGGGGAAGTCAAGCTCTTCTTTTTACCCCATTTCCACAAAAGATACTGTATCTTCCAGTCCAGTACTATTTTCCCCCGGTGTTAAGAATACGACGTGACAGAGAAATACAGCCTCACCCAGGGATGTGAGCGATGGTGTCAGGGAGCAGGAGGCTTAGACACACAGACACAGCTGTGAGACTCCCTATGAGAATGTAAGGCAGTGAAACGGAGTAGCTTCCTGTGGCACAGCGTGAAAAGAAAGAGGAGAGTGAAACAAAGAAAAAGTGTCAAAACTGAAAAAAAATTCTGATCTAAAGCAGCACTGACTTTGTGATATGATAATGGTCTGTGTGCTCCTTCTTGTATTGTTGTACTATGAGGTGCATTGATACACATTGTAGCATGATGATGAGCCATTCATGTGTATTGTTGGCATGTCATATTATTTGAGCTAGATATAACTTGCATTATTATTTTTGAACACTTGGTGGCAGTCATTGGCTGCACAGGGGGTTTTATATGTAGGGACACAGGTGACAGTAGAGTGACAGTGAGGTCACACAGTTTTGTCACCTGACCAGCACAGAGCAACATGCTACAACATAACCTGGTATGTTCATCTATTTGTACAACTATGTCAACAAACAACAACAAACTAAACTGTAAATAAAGACTCTGATGTACTGGGTCTGTGTAAGATGACCTGTGTATTAATGACAATGGGGAAAAGGAAGGACGTTGTAAAAAGTAGAGAAATCACCATCACACACACCAGTAAGTCTACCTTGGACTTCTTACAGGATAACTGCAGTATCAGCTAGGCCTACAGGTAGGATTATTCCATGAAATAGAGCTGCATTTGATACATAATTACGCTGTCAAAAGCAATTTAGAGGATTATTTCAAGTTTTAAATGCACATTGTCCTGGTCAAATAAACTGTCAAACTAAATGTACCAACAGTAGATGTCTGTGTTTACAGATGTCTTACTTTAAAGCATGGCGTCAGAGAAAAGGATAAATCATCTAACCAAAATATATACGGTCACTGCTGACAATCTGATGGGTCACTGTTAAGTATGATGACATTTAATGTATAATTCTTCCTATACAATGATATGACTGTCCATTCATTTGGAGACTGATATGCTTCAAAGTATTTTTGATCTATAGGTGACAAGCTGCCCCCCTTTTCCTGTTGCACCAACTAAGTTAAAGTCCAATTAGGACACGGTGGTACTCACTGCTTGTGAGTATCCTCCAATAATTAAACAAAGCTCTGTTTGTCCCAACATCAGTTCTCCTCAGTTGTAAGTAAGCCTTGCCGAGCCCTGAGGAGGCCCATTGGGTAGGAGCCCTGAGGCCCATAGGGCAGGAGCCTATCTCCTGTTTCCTTAGCGTGAGGCAGCTTGATGTACAAGTAGACGCTAGTTGTCACAGGGACTTGTGACATATCTAACCCTTGATGATGAGTGCCAAGCAGGGAGGCACTGGGTACCATTATTAGAGTCTTTGGTATGACCCGGCCGGGGATCGAACCCCGACCTCCCAGTCCCAGGGCGGACACTCGAACCACAAGGCCATTGAGCTGGTTCTCCTCAGTGGCTGGAGCAATTGGACCAGCGACGCCCGTTTTTTACTTTACCCAAATGTCAGCTGTTTATTAGCGTTTTTATGTAAAATAATCACGTCCGGAGATTTTCGCCGTTACTGAGCATTCGTGGCCACGTGCGCTTTTATAGGCAGCCACGTACGTTCGCATGCACGCACGCATGCACGGCCATGGGCTCCCCAGAGTATGTTAGGTCGAGGACCCCCAAGTGGTCCGCGACCCCGGGGTCCGCAGCTCCGGAACGGGGTTGTGTGTGTGTGTGTGTGTGTGTGTGTGTGTGTGTGTGTGTGTGTGTGTGTGTGTGTGTGTGTGTGTGTGTGTGTGTGTGTGTGTGTGTGTGTGTGTGTGTGTGTGTGTCTCTCTCGCTGGCTCCCGGCTTGCCAAATCGTGAAACAAGAGCCGGTGTTGCCACATCCCTCAAACAAGACCATGACGCGCGTGTGTGTGTGTTGGTGCCAAGTACTAAGTCACTTTTTATCCCTGATGTACTGTCTGTGCACAGCGCATAACCAAAACTACACATACTTTGGGTGCTCATATCCCCCGACGGGTATGATCTAGTTGATAATAATTTATAACTATGTTAATGATTTATTTGGTGTAAAAGTAGTTAAAGCCTCATTTATGTGTTTCAGACTCTGAAAATTCAGCCTTGTCAGCCCGGTTGAGCGTGCTGGCAGAACTCAGGGCTGGGAAACGTCTACACCCAGTGAGTATTGATCACATTAAACCTCATGTTGAAATGTAACCCTGCAGCCAAACACCATGATGAAGATGAAGATGAAGATAAACCAACACACTTCTCAAGGTTTGAAGATCACAAGATAAATCCTTCTCTTTCTGGGAACCGTTTTCTGCTTAACTGAAGAAGAGATAAAAAACATGTACCACAGCAGAGATGACTGTCTAAACATCCTGTGGTTTAAGAGTTTTCAGGTAAACACTTTTTTTTCTAAATAACCTTTTTTAGACGAACACTAATACTAGTCTAAAAACCCAGAGAGGTGTAAGCTGGTGGTTCTCAAAGTGGGGTCCGGGGACAGCCAGGGGTCCTTGAGGGGGTTCCAGGGGGTCCCCGGCTAAATGATTTGATAGTTAGGAACCAAATGGACCCTTATGGGTCCATTTGGTTCCATTTGTACACTCTCAGAGTTATGGTGGTCTAATGCAGGGGTTCTCATAGTGGGGTCCGGGGACCCCCAGGGGTCCTTGAGTGGGTTTACCCAGCAAAAATTTGTTCATATATCAAAATCAGTTTAACCCTATATCAGCTGTTAAAAGAAAATCATGAAATATATATATATATATATTTTTTACATTTTTTTACATTTCCGCGGCTAAATTAATTTAGGGGTCCTTGACATGAAACAGTTAGAGAAGCACTGGTGTAAGCTACTCTCTGTAACCACAGACCACATCCACCTGCATCAACACACAGCTTCACAGGAACATAAACACTCCTAAAATAGACTGAGGTCTCACATGGTTTGACCCACTTTAATTTACTCTATTTCATGTAAGTTTAAAGAACCAAGCTGTGAATGTGAGTGTAGTTATTATCTTTATAACTCAAAGCACATTAATCATTGATTATAGGGCAGCAAATTATTGTACATAATGTCAGCTTCAATCAAACGTTGGCCTATTAGCAAAAATAATTATGTCTATAACTAATATACATAATCAACTGTATGCTCCTAAGACCTGGCATCCACATCACATTTATAAACCATAATACATATGGTGTCTGTGTGCTGCCCTGGGGACCACAGAGACCTGGGGACAACAGAGACTTTTCTGTCTTTTTGTCTCTGCACTGTTTCCATTTTCACTGTGAGCTGATAAATGCCTTCAGTGTAAACACACCATCTTTACTCTGACTGCTTATGGGTTTACAATTGACTATTTAGGCATTTAGCAGATGCTCTTAATCCAGAGTGATTTACTGTAAGCAATGTAAACATGGTTTATGCCAAGGAAGAGCATCACAGATGTGCTGTTCACCCTGAGGCATGGCATGGCATGGCATGGAGCGGCCATAGCTGAGTGGTGGTTAGTGAACCAGATTCCCTTGTTGTCCCAGGTACGATTCCAGGCCAGCAATGTGTCGATGTGTGTCCCTGAGCAAGACTCTTAACCACTAATTGCTCCACACCCCTTGAGGGCAGCCATCAGCTGGTCTGGCATTGGCCAGACTGATCCGTTGGATTCACTCTCACGTTCCTCCCCGGTATCAGTCTGGACTTCGGCCAATAGGGAGCGAGTATGAGAAATCATAAAATGATTTAGATGCTTTTCACTGTTGTACGGACAGCAGTTGAAACGCAGTCACTGATTGGCCCGATCATTTTATGATTTCTCATACTCGCTCCCTATGGGCCGAAGTCCAGACTGATACCGGGGAGGAACGTGAGAGTGAATCCACGTTATCAGTCTGGCCAATGCCAGGCTAGCCATCAGCTGGGTTGAGCTGAAAACTGAATTCCCCCCTTGGGAGCAAGTAGGTCTATATTAGTATTATTATGATGTGGCATGGCATGACATATGGCATATGGTATGGTATGGTATGGTATGGTATGGTATGGTATGGTATGGTATGGTATGGTATGGTATGGTATGGTATGGTATGGTATGGCATGTGGCATGGCATGGCGTATGGTATGGTATGGTATGGTAATGTATGGTATGGTATGGTATGGTATGGTATGGTATGGTAATGTATGGTATGGTATGGTATGGTATGGTATGGTATGGTATGGTATGGTATGGCACCATCTTTACTCTGACTGCTTATGGGTTTACAATTTACAATGTAGGCATTTAGCAGACACTCTTAATCCAGAGAGACTTACAGTAAACAATGTAAACATGGTTTATGTCAAGGAAGAGCATCACAGATGTGCTGTTCACCCTGAGGCATGGCATGGCATGGAGCGGCCATAGCTGAGTTTTAGTCAGTGAACCAACGACAATGACCACGCTCGGGTAACACAGTGGTAAAGTCTCTGCCCACCACCACGGAGGTTGTGGGTTTGAATCCACCGTGGTGCATCCGGCTTTGAACACAACTGGCCCGCGTTCGGGGGAGGGAAGCTGGGCAGGGAGGGTGATATGTGTCATTGTATGTACTCCTACGGGCTGGGGGCGGAGCCTGTCAACAGGGAGTGTTGGGCGGGAGGAGAAGGCTCTCTACGTCCTCCTGGTGGGGGCTCCTCACTGAGTCAGTAGGATAGAACAGCAGTGACAACACAGTAATGTGTGTGGGGAGGAATCTATTGGCATAACGACTAAAACATTATGGCTACTCTAAATATAAATAAATTCATAAATCAACAATGAATTAAATATTTATTATTATATTTATTTTATTTTTTGGACCAAACAACTTCTATTTGTTATCAACTTTGAAAGACTGAAATAATTGATCATCATTGAGGTTTTCTTTTTTTGTTTTTACAAAAACAGCAAATACTAATTAAATTGGTTTGAGACACTGACAGTATGTGTTCCATATTTTAATGGCGATGTGGTTATAAAATTAAGACACATCTAATGACAATAACATAAAATGATGGCTGTTGAACACATCTTCTTTCTGAACCAGTCTCATCCCAAGCTGCACACAAACTGACCATGTCTCTGAGGCCCTGTTTAGACTGCAGTAAAATCACATTTATTTCACAAATCCGAGTGTGGAGTTTGGCAAGTTCCAACTAACTAACTAGTTGCTGCGAGGCTTTCTCTTATGAACTAGTCATCCCCTATATGACACCCACAGATACGTACGTCCCAGAGTCTGAGGAGGCGTCTACCTTTATATGTCTCTGTTATAAACCACTGTGATGACTCTGTGTGTGTGTCAGTCTAGTCAGGAGCTAAAGTGACAATGTGGTTTCTGCAGCTTCTGCTGCTCTGCATAGCAGCCACCAGCCCCGTGACCTCACAAGGCAAGTGACAAGTTTTTATTTAAACTTTTAAAATGTTCCGTTTGTGAACAATACTGTGTTCCAATCATACAATCATCTGTTGTTGAATTTTGAAATGATTGGGCATCTGTGCATCATATGGCCCAATCTGACAAAGGCTTTTAAAATATTTGGTTTAAAAAAACGAAATAAAAATGTTTTACTTCATAGTAAGTGGAGAATCATAGCTATGAAATGAAACATTGGTTGTACAGTTTGAGACACCAGTTTTAGAAAAACAGCTTATAGAATCAAACTGTAGTTTTGTGAAAACAGCATTGGAAGGTTTCTGTCACCTCTCAGACCACACATCCCACAATGCATTGCATCTGATGGGTTGGGGGGGGGCTGTACGGAGTATTCTCATGATGCAATAATAGATTCAATCTGTAGTGAGAGTTACATCAACTATTACTGTGACCCTCACCACAGATACTGTAACTGATGAGTGAAACATGATTATAACAAGGATTCTAGATTACAATCTAGTCTAGAATCAGGGTTGCCAACAGTCCCGTATTTGCCGGGACGCCCCGTATTTTGACCTAAAGAGGCGCATCCCGTACGGGACGTCATTTGTCCCGGGTAAAGGGACAAGGGACAATATTTAGCTTTCTGTGCATGCTCCAGGCAGTGCAGCTGTCTGCCTGCATGTGTGTTTGTGTGCTGTATGAGAAGGGTGCTAGGACCCTGGGGGTGCCGCTCAGTTGACAGGGTAGGCACTGTGTGTGTGTGTGTGTGTCGCGTGCAATTCCCTCAGGTGGTGGCATCATTGTGTGGCATGTGTGTGTGACCTGTCCCGTATTGCTGGCTGGCAATGTTGGCAACCCAATCTAGAATGATGATTCTGTTATCTATCTATACATTCAGACCTGTGTGTGTGCTGATGTTGTGCTGACACAATGTCAGTATTTTCTGATGACATCATGGATCTTTGTATCTCCATATTTTAATAGTTTGTTCATAATGTTATTGTGGTATTGTACCACACTGTGGGTGTAAGAACAACATAATGTTAGAGGTACTGTACCACACTGTGGGTGTAAGAACAGGTACAACAGTTACTTTAACAACAACTACAACGTCACCTTCCTGAAATAATGGCCAACGTAATATTTTTAGGAAAATGATATTTTTGCCTAAATCAGCTCTTAGTGACACTGGTCACCTCTGGTAAATGAGGAATACATTCCCATCCATGAGTCTGATGAAGAGCGTGTAGCTCCAAACCTCACAGAATTGTTTGGTGCAATAAAGCACTTTATCATAGGAGCCCTACAGTGTGAGAGCGTTTCTTTATTGTTGTATCATTCATGCAATTGTTTTAATCTTTATTGTGGATTCATTTACTGTTGTTTGTACTTGTTCTCATCAGAACAGGGATGCTAGTGGTTAATGTAAAAGAAAATATCCTCAGAAAATATTTGTGATAGGACAACTCAGCCAGTCCATCAACATTACCATCTCTGGTACAATCAATATAATTACTGTATATATTCTTTCTTTCTTTCTTTCTTTCTTCAATCAATATATTGTAATGGGTAGGCAGACATTATCCACATACTATCATTGAATGTTAACACAGTTATTGATGTGTTCCATTCAATAGATATGATAGCTATGAGCAGAGCCGAGCGCCTGGCAGGGCGTTAAAGAGAACTCACTAACGCTCTGGACCAGGGCTACAGACAGACACACTTCTAGCTCACCCCTAAAAGTCGACTTTTAAGTGTTAACTCTTTGACTGCCAGAAATAAAACATTGTTTGCTAAACCACTGCCAGCGATACATGGTGTATAGTCTATGTGTCATGTCACATCTTTATTATGAGGACACATACTGCATGTAGGTAAGCTTTCTTTAAGGTTGATCATTGTCATCTTTTAATGTTTTTCTTGTCATTCAGTTGATTATTCAGTGAGGCTGGTCGGTGGTTCAAACCTCTGTTCAGGCAGAGTGGAGGTGTACTACGGTGACAGATGGGGGACGGTGTGTGATGATGATTGGGATCTGGTTGATGCCCAGGTTGTGTGTAGACAGTTAGGCTGTGGAGAGGCTCTGTCAGCACCAGGGAATGCCCACTTCGGACAGGGAGTTGGAAACATCTGGTTGGATGATGTCAGGTGTTCAGGCAGTGAGTCACAGCTTTCACAGTGCAGCCATGGGGGGATTGGAAACCACGACTGTAAACACTATGAAGATGCTGGTGTTGTTTGTGCAGCAGGTAAATATGACTTTTATTGCAATTAATAATGATGTTTGTATGTATGTTCTCATCCTATCCTATATTAAAATTGCCTAAAGGGTGGACGGGCCGGCGGGCCGGCGGGTAGACCTCTGACGTCATGCTCATGTCACCATGATTCAGCCATAACCATATAAGGAGTTCCCAATGCAGCTATGCCCAATGTTGAGCTCATAGGACTAGATAGTACAATCCCTTAGATGAATCAGCACTTGGTGTTTAGTGGGGTAGGGCTAAACGCTTCACTGGGGCCTTCAGGTGGACACCCTCCTTCATTGGTGTTTTGTTGATAGGCCCACAACACCTCCACAGGGCTCAACGGCTAAACCTGGTGTCCCAGGTTTTCATCATCATCATCATCATCATCATCATCATCCAGTATCTAAGTTAGATGTTCATAACTCACTGCTGTTGGTTCTATAGCTGTTCATAACTCACTGCTGTTGGTTCTATAGATGTTCATAACTCACTGCTGTTGGTTCTATAGATGTTCATAACTCACTGCTGTTGGTTCTATAGCTGTTCATAACTCACTGCTGTTGGTTCTATAGATGTTCATAACTCACTGCTGTTGGTTCTATAGCTGTTCATAACTCACTGCTGTTGGTTCTATAGCTGTTCATAACTCACTGCTGTTGGTTCTATAGATGTTCATAACTCACTGCTGTTGGTTCTATAGCTGTTCATAACTCACTGCTGTTGGTTCTATAGATGTTCATAACTCACTGCTGTTGGTTCTATAGATGTTCATAACTCACTGCTGTTGGTTCTAGATGAAGATGTGATCCTGGAGAGTCCTGTACTTCCTGTCCAGGGAGATGATGTCACACTCCGCTGCTTGTACAAAGACAAGACAACCGGTAAACTATCCTCTGACCTCCCAGCTGATTTCTATAAAGATGGATCCCTCATCTGGACTGGGTCTACAGGACAGATGACCATCCACCATGTTTACAAGTCTGATGAAGGATTCTACAAGTGTCACATCTCTGGCCGTGGAGAGTCACCAGAGAGCTGGATGAAAATGAGAGGAGGTGAGATGAAACTACACTTACACTTCATAGTAAGTGGAGAATCAGCTAAATGAAACATTGGTTGTACAGTTTGAGACACCAGTTTTAGAAACACAGCTTATAGAATCAAACTGTTGTTTTGTAAAAGCCTTGGAAGGTTTCTGTCACCTCTCAGACCACACATCCCACAATGCATTGCATCTGATGGGTGGGGGGGGGGGGCTGTACGGAGTATTCTCATGATGCAATAATAGATTCAATCTGTAGTGAGAGTTACATCAACTATTACTGTGACCCTCACCACAGATACTGTAACTGATGAGTGAAACATGATTATAACAAGGATTCTAGATTACAATCTAGTCTAGAATCAGGGTTGCCAACAGTCCCGTATTTGCCGGGACGCCCCGTATTTTGACCTAAAAAGGGCGCAGCCCGGGTAAAGGGACAAGGGACAATATTTAGCTTTCTGTGCATGCTCCAGGCAGTGCATCTGTCTGCCTGCCTGTGTGTTTGTGTGCTGTATGAGAAGGGTGCTAGGACCCTGGGGGTGCCACTCAGTTGACAGGGTAGGCTGTGTGTGTGTGTGTGTGTGTGTGTGTGTGTGTGTGTGTGTGTGTGTGTGTGTGTGTGTGTGTGTGTGTGTGTGTGTGTGTGTGTGTGTGTGTGTGTGTGTGTGTGTGTGTGTGTGTGTGTGTGTGTGTGTGTGTGTGTGTGTGTGCGGCATGTGTGTGTGCGACCTGTCCCGTATTGCTGGCTGGCAATGTTGGCAACCCAATCTAGAATGGGGATTATGTGATCTATCTATACATTCAGACGTGTGTGTGTTTGTGTTTGTGTGTGTTGATGTTGTTGTTGTGCTGACACAATGTCAGTATTTTCTGATAACTGGATCCTTGTATCTCCATATTGTAATAGTTTGGTCATAATGTTAGAGGTACTGTACCACACTGTGGGTGTAAGAACAGGTGCAACGGGTACTTTAACAACAACTGCAACATCACCTTCCTGTAATAATGGCCTATGTAATTTTTGCCTAAATCAGCTCTTGGTGACACTGGCCAGCTCTGGTAAATGTGGAATACATTCCCATCCATGAGTCTGATGAAGAGCGTGTAGCTCCAAACCTCACAGAATTGTTTGCTGCAATAAAGCACTTTATCATAGGAGCCCTACAGTGTGAGAGCGTTTCTTTATTGTTGTATCATTGATGCAATTGTTTTAATCTTTATTGTGGATTCATTTACTGTTGTTATTGTGAAACACGTGTTAACTTGTTCTCCTCAGAACAGGGATGCTAGTGGTTAATGTAAAAAAAAATATTTGTGATAGGACAACTCAGCCAGTCCATCAACATTACCATCTCTGGTACAAGCAATATAATTACTGTATAGCCTATAATCAATATATTGTAATGGGTAGACAGACATTATTCACATACTATCATTGAATGTTAACACAGTTATTGATGTGTTCCATTCAATAGATATGATGTCACATGTTTAAGTGAATTAACACTTAACATAAAAGTCCTAGTGCCACAGTCCTATTTCCAACTTATCTTGACAGATCTGATCAATATAAATGACCATTGACCAGATCTGTAGAGGGCGCAGTGGAGTAAATAAACTAATTTAATAAAGTGTACTATACAGAGAAGGTGGGGTGCTGAGAGGCTTCCCACCTCCGAGAATAGACTTTCAACAACACAAAACAGCCTTTGTTTAGGTGTGTAGCGAAGTGGTTTTGTTTATTTTTACTACAGTTGGAGCCCTCGCAGGGCAGTGGAATTCCTTGTCTATGAGCAGAGCCGAGCGCCTGGCAGGGCGTTAAAGAGAACTCACTAACGCTCTGGACCAGGGCTACAGACAGACACACTTCTAGACGGCTCACCCCTAAAAGTGTACTTTTAAGTGTTAACTCTTTGACTGACAGAAATAAAACATTGTTTGCTAAGCCACTGCCAGCGATACATGGTGTATAGTCTATGTGTCATGTCAAATCTTTATTATGAGGACACATACTGCATGTAGGTAAGCTTTCTTTAAGGTTGATCATTGTCATCTTTTAATGTTTTTCTTGTCATTCAGGTTATTATTCAGTGAGGCTGGTCGGTGCTTCAAACCTCCGTTCAGGCAGAGTGGAGGTGTACTACCGTGACAGCTGGGGGACGGTGTGTGATGATGATTGGGATCTGCATGATGCCCAGGTTGTGTGTAGACAGTTAGGCTGTGGAGAGGCTCTGTCAGCACCAGGGGAAGCCTACTTCGGACAGGGTGATGGAAACATCTGGTTGGATGAGGTCAGGTGTTCAGGCAGTGAGTCACAGCTTTCACAGTGCAGCCATGAGGGGATTGGAAACCACGACTGTGGACACAGTGAAGATGCTGGTGTTGTTTGTGCAGCAGGTAAATATGACTTTTATTGCAATTAATAATGACGTTTGTATGTATGTTCTCATCCTATCCTATATTAAAATTGCCTAAAGGGAGGACGGGCCGGCGGGTAGACCTCTGACGTCACGCTCATGTCACCATGACTCAGCCATAACCATATAAGGAGTTCCCAATGCAGCTACGCCCAATGTTGAGCTCATAGGACTAGATAGTACAATCCCTTAGATTGATCAGCACTTGGTATTGAGTGGGGTAGGGCTAAACGCTTCACTGGGGTCTTCAGGTGGACACCCTCCTTCATTGGTGTTTTGTTGATAGGCCCACGACACCTCTGCAGGGCTCAACGGTGACACATGGTGTCCCAGGTTTTCATCATCATCATCATCATCATCATCATCATCCAGTATTTAAGTTAGATGTTCATAACTCACTGCTGTTGGTTCTATAGATGTTCATAACTCACTGCTGTTGGTTATATAGATGTTCATAACTCACTGCTGTTGGTTCTATAGATGTTCATAACTCACTGCTGTTGGTTCTATAGATGTTCATAACTCACTGCTGTTGGTTCTATAGATGTTCATAACTCACTGCTGTTGGTTCTAGATGGAGATGTGATCCTGGAGAGGCCTGTACTTCCTGTCCAGCGAGATGATGTCACACTCCGCTGCTTGTACAAAGACAAGACAACCGGTAAACTATCCTCTGACCTCCCAGCTGATTTCTATAAAGATGGATCCCTCATCAGGACTGAGTCTACAGGACAGATGACCATCCACCATGTTAACAAGTCTGATGAAGGATTCTATAAGTGTCACATCTCTGGCCGTGGAGAGTCACCAAAGAGCTGGATTGAAGTGAGAAGAGGTGAGATGAAACTACACTTACACTTCATAGTAAGTGTAGAATCAGCTAAATGAAACATTGGTTGTACAGTTTGAGCCTCCAGTTTTAGAAACACAGCTTATAGACTCAAACAGTAGTTTTGTGAAAACAGCCTTGGAAGGTTTCTGTCACCTCTCAGACCACACATCCCACAATGCATTGCATCTGATGGGTGGGGGGGGGGGGGGCTGTACGGAGTATTCTCATGATGCAATAATAGATTCAATCTGTAGTGAGAGTTACATCAACTATTACTGTGACCCTCACCACAGATACTGTAACTGATGAGTGAAACATGATTATAACAAGGATTCTAGATTACAATCTAGTCTAGAATCAGGGTTGCCAACAGTCCCGTATTTGCCGGGACGCCCCGTATTTTGACCTAAAAAGGTGCATCCCGTCATTTGTCCCGGGTAAAGGGACAAGGGACAATATTTAGCTTTCTGTGCATGCTCCAGGCAGTGCATCTGTCTGCCTGCCTGTGTGTTTGTGTGCTGTATGAGAAGGCTGTTAGGACCCTGGTGGGTGCCACTCAGTTGACAGGGGTATGTGTGTGTGTGTGTGTGTGTGTGTGTCATGCTGACATAATGTCATAATATTTTCTGATGACATCATGGTTCATTGTTTCTCCATATTTTAATAGTTTGGTCATAATGTAGAGGTACTTTACTACACTGTGGGTGTAACAGGTACAACGGTTACTCTAAATTCAGGCAATGTCTCTGTGTGTCTCTCTCTGTGTCTCTCTCTGTGTCTCTCTCTCTCTCTCTCTCTCTCTCTCTCTCTCTCTCTCTCTCTCTCTCTCCATACAGTGTCAGTGAGAGTCAGTCCTGACAGATCTCAGTTCTTTAGAGGTGAGGACATCAGACTGAGCTGTGAGGAAGAAGGGAAGTCTGTGCCAGGATGGTCTGTGAGAAGAAAGACCAAGAGGTGGAGTGGAACCTGTGGCAATGACTGGGGAAGGAACTACGGTATGTAGGTATAGATGGACGGACGGACAGACAAACTGACATTCAGACGGATTGATTGATTGATTGATTTCAAGTGAAATGCCTCTTTCTTTTCATTGTGATTGTGTGTAGGAGGGTCCTGTTACGAGTGGCTGTATCCTGATGACAGTGGTGTTTACTGGTGTGAGTCCCAGTCAGGACAAGTCAGCCAGTCCATCAACATTACCATCTCTGGTACAATCAATATAATTACTGTATATAATCAATATATTAATGTGTAGACAGACATAATTCACATACTATCACTGAATGTTAACACAGATATTGATGTGTTTCCATTCAATAGATATGATGTCACATGTTGACTACAGTATGTCTATCAGTATAGTGATTTGTGAGAGTAGCATCAGACACACTTCTAGACGGCTCACCCCTAAAAGTGTATATTTAAGTGTTAAAAAGTGTGTGTGTGTGTGTGTGTGTGTGTGTGTGTGTGTGTGTGTGTGTGTGTGTGTGTGTGTGTGTGTGTGTGTGTGTGTGTGTGTGTGTGTGTGTGTGTGTGTGTGTGTGTGTGTGTGTGTGTGTGTGTGTGTGTGTGTGTGTGTGTGTGTGTGTGTGTGTGTGGACAAATCCAATAGCTTATTACATAGACTGGAATTGTCTTTGTGGGGTCAGTCCAATGCTCCCTCAGTTTAAGGTAAAACATGACAACTGTATGTGTCATCTAGGTTGTGGAGCCTCCAACAATCACATGTTCATAACTCACTGCTGTTGGTTCTATAGATGTTCATAACTCACTGCTGTTGGTTCTATAGATGTTCATAACTCACTGCTGTTGGTTCTACAGATGTTCATAACTCACTGCTGTTGGTTCTATAGATGTTCATAACTCACTGCTGTTGGTTCTACAGATGTTCATAACTCACTGCTGTTGGTTCTATAGATGTTCATAACTCACTGCTGTTGGTTCTATAGATGTTCATAACTCACTGCTGTTGGTTCTACAGATGTTCATAACTCACTGCTGTTGGTTCTATAGATGTTCATAACTCACTGCTGTTGGTTCTAGATGTTCATAACTCACTGCTGTTGGTTCTATAGATGTTCATAACTCACTGCTGTTGGTTCTATAATGTTCATAACTCACTGCTGTTGGTTCTAGATGTTCATAACTCACTGCTGTTGGTTCTATAGATGTTCATAACTCACTGCTGTTGGTTCTATAGATGTTCATAACTCACTGCTGTTGGTTCTAGATGGAGATGTGATCCTGGAGAGTCCTGTACTTCCTGTCCAGGGAAGTGATGTCACACTCCACTGCTTGTACAGAGACAGGACAACATGGATACTATCCTCTGACCTCCCAGCTGATTTCTATAAAGATGGATCCCTCATCAGGACTGAGTCTACAGGACAGATGACCATCCACCATGTTAACAAGTCTGATGAAGGATTCTACAAGTGTAACATCTCTGACCGTGGAGAGTCACCAGAGAGCTGGATGGAAGTGAGAGGTGAGATGAAACTAATGGTCTACAGTGGGTCAATATTTACAGCTGGCAGGCTTTCTTTCTTTCTTTCTTTCTTTCTTGTGAATAATGTGAAAAAAATGTGAAAAGATTTGAAAACATGTGAAAAAATGTGGAAAATATTCTGATAACAAAACAACAATATATTGAATTATAGATTTACTTCCTTGTTCTACTGGCAACGTACACAAGACATTTAGCTCTGATTGGTCCAGTGGTTTGTGAGAGTAGCAGACAGACACTTCTAGACGGCTCACCCCTAAAAGTGTACATTTAAGTGTTAAAAACTGTGTGTGTGTGCGGTGCGTGTGCGGTGCGTGTGTCTGTGCGTGTGTCTGTGTCAGTCCGTGCGTGCGTGCGTGTGTGTGCGTACAAATCCAATAGCTTATTACATAGACTGGAATTGTCTTTGTGGGGTCAGTCCAATGCTCCCTCATGCTTTATTTCCCTCAGTTTACGTTAAAACATGACAACTGTATGTGTCATCTAGGTTTTGGAGCCTCCAACAATCACATGTTCATAACTCACTGCTGTTGGTTCTATAGATGTTCATAACTCACTGCTGTTGGTTCTATAGATGTGATCCTGGAGAGTCCTGTACTTCCTGTGATGCAGGGAAGTGATGTCACACTCCGCTGCTTGTACAGAGACTGGACAACATGGATACTATCCTCTAACCTCCCAGCTGATTTCTATAAAGATGGATCCCTCATCAGGACTGAGTCTACAGGACAGATGACCATCCACCGTGTTAACAAGTCTGATGAAGGATTCTACAAGTGTAACATCTCTGACCGTGGAGAGTCACCAGAGAGCTGGATGAGTGTGAGAGGTGAGATAAAACTAATGGTCTACAGTGGGTCAATATTTACAGCTGGCAGGCTTTAGAAATGTCTTTCTTTCTTTCTTTCTTTCTTTCTTTCTTTCTTTCTTTCTTTCTTTCTTCAATCCATATTGCCAGATTCACAACATTTAACACAATTAAAAATTTCCCATTCGGTCTTTATCAGCTTTTTTTTAAATAGTGTTTATACTGTACATTTAACATGACATGTAACCATGCAGGTGTGACCAGGCTGATCCTTAAAGGTGGCTCCAACCCATGTGAGGGTTACATTGAAATCTATCATGACTATGAATGGGGCCTCGTTGGTCATGATAACTGGAACCAGAACAATGAAGATGTGGTGTGTAGGAGTATTGGCTGTGGACAGGCTGTGAATGGATCTTCATACATAATGAAACACAAGATAACTAATATACCTGATAAGGTATGAATCAATAATGTGAACTGCACCCATATTATAATGAAACACAATATAACTAATAATCAATAATGTGAACTGCACCCCTATTATAATGAAACACAATATAACTAATATTTAATAATGTGAACTGTATCTATATAATAATACACAATAACTAATATTCCTGATAAGGTATGGATCAATGGTGTGAAGTGTAACGGGACAGAGGATCAGCTGTGGAACTGCCAGAACTTCAGTGATTGGGGGGTCAACGTCTCCAACCAGAACTTCAGTGATTGGGGGGTCAACGTCTCCAACCAGAACTTCAGTGATTGGGGGGTCAACGTCTCCACTCAGGACTCAGTGAAATGGATCACATGTTCAGGTAAGAACACACCTCAGTATTAATATCATCACTTTGTTGTTGACTGTTTTGTTGCACGCACGCACACACTCACACTCACGCACACTAACACGTGCACACGCACGCACGCACGCACACACACACACACACACACACACACACACACACACACACACACACACACACACACACACACACACACACACACACACACACACACACACACACACACACACACAATATGCGCGAAGGTAGTTCCAGGCTTTAGTCCTGGTTTTGGTAGGCAGATATTTAAGCCATTTAAAATCTTAACAGACAAATTCAATCCTTAAATCCTGATGAGGGG
Source organism: Gymnoscopelus braueri (assembly GCF_963280865.1). Taxonomy (NCBI): domain Eukaryota; kingdom Metazoa; phylum Chordata; class Actinopteri; order Myctophiformes; family Myctophidae; genus Gymnoscopelus; species Gymnoscopelus braueri. Next base: position 43,643,499 of record NC_137624.1, on the reverse strand, counting down.
ATATTGCTTTGTGATTAAAACGTATTCTGTTGATCCCAAAATATACTGAAACATGTCATACATTTTGGAGATGATCAGATCCAGTTCATGCAGGGTCCCTTAATTAATAATTTGATTAGGTCATCCAGTGCAGGCACTATATGTTGGAAAGTGATGGTTTATTTTCCTTGCTAAATCATGACTATATTCTCACAGAATATTCACGTTTTTTTCTCTCACAAATTGTTTCTCCAAATATTACCCTATTCCATTATGATTATTTACACCATTGTAGAAACATTATGAAAATATTTCCGTTTCAGTTCATTAAACATTCTTGAGCTTGGAACAACATTGATAAGTTATTTTTTGGGGGAACGAAGCTGTGGTGAGTTATGGACATCACATAACTCTAATTTCCAAGTCACTGTTTTTAAAATTAGATTTGTCTTTCTTTCTTTCTTTCTTTTTTCAACTTGTAGATAAGGTTGAAATAAGTTTGGATGGTTTTAAATGTGCCGGAGCTGTCCAATTCAACACAACGTCAAATGAGGGAAATTCACAATACTTTGTTTGTTCTGACCACTGGGGTAAGAGTTACACTACCTTGAATATTCTCATTTGTCATCATACATTCCTGTGTGATCATTTATGGACCTTTGGACTGTATTAGAACATAACTAAATTCCCTTTCCCACTTTCTTTCGTGGATTTGTCCAGTCTGGGCTCTATTATTATTATAAGTAGTAGTAGCAGCAGTGATAGTATTTCTCATATCATTCCAAATCAAATATCTTATCTGTAACGTTGGTTTTCTCCAACTTAAAGGAAAGGAACAAGCTGACCTTGTGTGCAACAACCTCAAATGTGGAATCGCAAAAGATGTACCTGACCCGACCAAAATGACCTCACCAGAGGGGTTCACCTCCAAAGGCAAGAAGAGAATTCATTGTACAGGCACCAGAAATGAAGACCATCTGTGGCAGTGTGATCCTAAAGACCCTCTGCCTGCTACATGCTCTAAACCTGCTTTCGTCACATGTTCAGGTACGTTTGTTTACCTCACTGTGGTTTACATCTCTGTTCTTATCTCCAACAGCTGTCAGTTACAAACCACACATACAGACATGCATTAATATGTGGAAAGAAGCAGCACTCCGTTTGTAAGACTGAACTCAGTTCCATTTTCCTTATTCTGATGCGTTTCAGCAAGTTACATGCATAAGTGTCATACATATGTATGCAGATGCACACACGCACACATGCACGCACGTGCGTGCGTGTGAGAGCGCGTGCGCGCGCGCACACACACACACACACACACACACACACACACACACACACACACACACACACACACACACACACACGTACAGACATTTATTATACATGCGCACGTGCACACAAAATACAATGCATTTGCTTGCTGTTCAATGAATGTTCAAATGTTCAAATTCAAAGTGTTGGTACATTTTTGTTGGTACATTTTCACATAAAGATGTATGTTAAAGTGTTGGTACATTTTCACATAAAGATGTATGTTAAAGTGTTGGTACATTTTCACATAAAGATGTATGTTAAAGTGTTGGTACATTTTCACATAAAGATGTATGTTAAAGTGTTGGTACATTTTCACATAAAGATGTATGTTAAAGTGTTGGTACATTTTCACATAAAGATGTATGTTAAAGTGTTGGTACATTTTCATGTCTGTTAACAGATCACCCCATGTTACTTCTACAAGACGGGGACAATGTCTGTTCTGGAACCTTGGTGGTGGAGGACGGTGACATGTGGAATATTACCTGCAATGAAAACACCACAATAACAGCTGATATGATGTGCAAACAACTGAGATGTGGAGTCAATGTCACACACAACTTTACCTGTGACAGGAACCAATCAGTTCCACCGACACTGAACTGCTCAGGTAATATGAATATTCATACATCTCATAGTTTCAATTCAGCAACAAGAAAAAGGAGTCATCTCTCGTTTTAAAGGGATTTTTCACTTTAAAACGTTTTTAAGTTGCTCGATTCAGTATTTAAATATTTGATATTCATTTAACCATGTTAGATTAATCGAAAACACCCGTCCTTGGTTCTGGTGACTCATACTGCCCTCCTAATACGTGAGGGGCCGTGTTTTTTCAATTACTTTTAATATTTTTGAAAAACAAAACAAAAAAAAAACAATAAAATAAATAAATTAACCGAAAAACACGGCCACCTCGCGTATTAGGAGGGCCGCGTGAGTCACCAGAACCAAGGACGGGTGTTTTCGATGAATCCATCATGGTTCAAATGGAGTTAGAAGTTACAAGTTAGACCATGATATTTACTTTACTTGCTTTACTTTTACTAAATCTCTTTTGGTCATTCTTTCTGTGACTTCAAAGATGATATGAAACAGATTAAACAGAGCGTGTTTATTTATGTCTTAATTTAATCAATTAAATGCATTTAATTTCTTGAATGCATTTTAGTTTTTCATTTACCGTAGAATCAAATTGACTGAACCTGCCTTCTCTTAATGTTTTAACAGAAAAGATCAACATAATTCTCCTGGACAACCACAGTCCCAGTGATTGTTATGGTGCAGTTTATATCAATAGTTCTATGGGTCTGCAGCCTGTGTGTGGTTCAGACTGGGACAGACATGATGGAGAAGTGGTTTGCAGAGAGTTGGGCTGTGGCAAGGTGAGATCTCATTCTTTATGGTTAATATGCAATGATAAAGTTCTTATGGTTACATTTTTACATTTTAAATGAAAATTCTGCATTTTACAGTGTACTGGCATTTCCAGTACATTTCTAGTGCTGTGGTTCTAAATACAATGTTATTACTACTGTATCTTTCTACTTATATCATTTTTGCACAATTTCTGCACAAGTTCCTCATCCACATCAGTAGTCAGCAAATATTCTATATTAAAATTGGCTTACACACACTCACACACACACACACACACACACACACACACACACACACACACACACACACACACACACACACACACACACACACACACACACACACACACACACACACACAGTATCACTCATACAGATAACTTCACTCAGAAATGTTTTGTGTGACAAAGGAAATTAATTTTATTCAGAATACATTGAATGTGTTCTTGCAGGTTATTTACACCAGCACCACCAGAACTGGACATCATGGAATACTGGACAATGTCAACTGTAATGGCACTGAGACGTCACTGTGGCACTGCAAGGCCAAGTACAATGACTCTGTCCCATGCACTTCCACTGCTCATGTCACCTGTGAAAGTAAGAGCATGATGATGCATGATTATTGTAGTATTGTATATTATTGCAAGTGTTTGGGGATGTTTTTTTGATAATTTATTGTAACCTTTAGTCAATGTCTATCATTACTACGAATGTTCCTTAAACAGTAGCAGCAGCACAGTTAAATTCAGACAAAAACATAAGATAACAATAATCAAATATAAATAGCGTAGAAATGTCCATTCTTTAATGTTGTGAATGGTGTGTGTGATTGTCTCACTCCATTTACATTATTGGCTCATCTCGATGCCTCTTGTTCTGTTTGCCCATGCTGGACTTAAATAATGTCATGATTGGTCTGGTACTGTATACAATTGCAATACAAATACAAATTAGGCATTTAGCAGACGATCTTATCCAGAGTGATTGACAAGTGTGAAAGCAGAGTAAGCATGAACACTCACCAGACAACAGCAACAGTTGGTAAGAGTGCAAAGAGAATACGTTCTGACCCAGTGATGGCATGGTCAGAAAGGTTGTCAGGTTCATTGTATCAAATGCTGCTGATAGGTCTAGAAGAATTAGGACTATAGAGTGGGAGGCAGCCTGGGCAGCATGAAGAGCTTTTGACTTTCAGCGGAGTGGGCTGGTTTGAATTCTGACTGGTTGGGATCCAGGAGAGAAAGCGGGGTAGAGACAACATGTTCAGAGTTTTGGAAAGAAAGGAACGCAGCGGAACCAGTCTGTAGTAAAGCACACATACGTTATAGTTTTTAATAATTCATCCTCTTTTCAGACAATAAGATGGTGTTCATGAACAATGGAACGTCCTGTTCTGGTCAGGTGGCAGTAGAGCATGCTGGGAAGGACTACTGGCTCTCAGGGACCAATGAGACGTGGAACCACACTGCTGATGTGGTGTGTGGACAGATGCATTGTGGGAATGCTACTAATGTCACCCTGTTCCCTCATGTTCCTTCTGGAGAACCTGGAATGGAGAATGAGGTTTGGAGTGAGTCCTATAACTGCTCCTCCACAGAGACATCAGTCTTCCACTGTCCAAAGGACAACACAACTTCATCCAATCAGAGCCTCGCTTTGGTGGAATGTTCAGGTAATGTGTTACCCTTGTAACGTTGCTGTAATGTTGCTGTTGTGTGTGATTTGATGTTCACTTACAGAACATAGTTTGATATGATGTCCTCACTATTTACTGTTTGATTGTAACGTGTATTTCAACAGGTAATATAACAGCAACGCTCTCAGAGCAGTGTTGGGGGACAGTTCAGGTGTGCACCCATGCAGGCTGTGGGGGGGTGTGTGCACACACCTGGACTGAAGCTAATTCTGAAATGCTGTGTAAAGACCTGGGCTGTGGACCTGCCTTCTCTGAGATCCACCAGAACATCAAGGGGGATGTGACCATCCTGGCAATGTACCCGACCAATCACACCACCAACCTGACTGAGAGCATCATCGTGAAAAAAGACCCAGAGACCAACTGTGATGACAAACCGGCCTTCGTTGTTTGCTTGGGTAAAACACCTACACTAAAGTTAGAACACAATTTGTTTGGTAGATTGTTATAGGCAAGGCAAGTTTATTTGTAGGCTATAGCACATTTCAACAAGGCAATTCAAAGTGCTTTTCACAAAACATTAAAAACCTGAAATTAAAATTTAAATGAAACAGATGAGATAATTAAATCACAATGACGCAAAAATTGTTATGGTTATACTGTAAACTATGTACCTCTTCATAATAGGGTTAGCAATACATTGTCTATAATATAGTCATTTCAGTGGTACTTGACTATATAGGCTACGGCCAATAGAAATACTAATATTAACCGCAATCGTGAAAGTATATTTATTTCATTAAAAATATATATTCTTTATTGTATATTATATTATATTATATTATATTATATTATGTTTATTGTTTTAGTGGTTTTAGTGAATATGTTATCTATGTACATGTGTAGAAAACCTGTTTCACATGAAGTTTTTATACCGTTTCCATGCAGCCAGTGTCAGGGCTGATTTCAAGGATTCCAGAGATCATTGTTCTGGAAATGTGGAGATACTTTATCGAGGCCAACGATACCCTGTCTGTAAAGAAACCCTGAATGACACCAATGTCCAAAATACCATCTGCAGAGAGCTGCAATGTGGAGAGACCGGCGAGCCTGTTGAATTCTTTGGACCTTTACCGTTAAGTCCACCTGAAGTCGTGTCAGGACTGAGCTGTCCTGCAAACAGCCACAAGGTGGCAGACTGTAACATTACTTTACAGGACAAAGGACATTGTTCTCTTGGTGGCCTCCAGTGTTCTGGTACGTTTTAAATGCTTTCATCTGATTCCAACTGACTTAAACAAATAAGTGTTGTACAGATACTCTGCATGTTACAGTAACAGCCCATTTGTGAACATGGACTATGGTAGAATATGATTTTACAGCAACAATCTGAGGCAATGATTCATATTTATTAGTTTTCATCAACTATGCTGTGTCTCTGCTACTTCTCATCTCAGACTGGCAGAAGATCAGATTACAACATCCAAAACAGCATGGAAGACACTTTGAGGGACATGTGTTTGTTTACAGTCAGAATGGTTCCAGGATGGTTTCTAGCCATGGCTGGACAGACAAAGAGGGAGACAAACTGTGCCGTGATCTGGACCGTGGCGGTTATAAAAACCATACAGCATCAAATAGTTCTTCTGATCTGTGGGAGAAGAGCTTCACCTGTAGTGATGTGAAGAACCTGAAGACCATCTGGGACTGTGAACGTGAAAATACAACCTCCGGGAACCAAGGGGTCTACCTCCAATGCCAGAGTAATAACTTATTATTATAACTTATTATTATTAGACATCTCTAATGCTAGAGTAATGAATAACTGTTATTATTAATATATCTCCAATGCCAGAGTAATACATTGTATTAACAAACAGTGTAATCCAAAACTAAAACAACAACAATGAATTATAATAAATACTGTAATTTATTTTTATTATAAATAATAAAATAAATTGACACCAAGGATTTTACCAGTCCATTTGTACACATTAATAGTTATATTAACATACAGGATTGTGTACAAAAGATGATTTAATGTTAAGACAGATGTAATTTTAAGTGGGGGAAGGACAGTTTATTTTTAATTGATCATAATTGGATGAGGAATATTCAGGCCTCATCAGGCCCAGTGGATGTATGGCTCATATTTCAAGTAAATGGTTTGAATGACATCTCTACATGACCCCATAACATATTTTTTCAGAGCTATCACATCTGTGTGGTTGTGGGATTAGGGATGTATTAGTTTTTGTTGATTTGTTTTTTCTGTTTTCCCAGATAACCCTGTGGTTAGACTATCAGGGTATAGGGGATGCTCTGGTGGTGAGGTGAAGATCGATGGCATCAGGGTGTGCAGTGATCACTGGGATGACAAACATTCACAAATAGTTTGCAGAGAGCTGGGCTGTGGCAATGCTCTGCCCTTTAAAAAACATGGAAGAACTGGGTCAGATGTTTACCACGTCCGTTGCCAGGGCTCTGAGTCCAGTCTTGGGCAGTGTGAGACGGTCCTGGGCCGGTGTGCTGGAGAACTGGTGTCTGTCTACTGTTCAGGTGAATTATTGTATATACTTCTACACTTTAGCATTTTGTATTTTATATAGTAGTTACTGTATGTCATTTTGTATTTTGTATAAAAGTTACTGTATGTCATTTTGTATTTTATATAGTAGTTACTGTATGTCATTTTGTATTTTATATAGTAGTTACTGTATATCAGACTATTTAAGAATTCTGTCCATATTTTACTTCAGTATGTGTTACTGATGTATTATTTTCAACTGAAAAAAATAAATGTGTATATGAGACTGCAATGACATATAGTTTATTAATGTAAAACAGAAATCCTGGACATTGAAGTGGATAAAGACCTCTATAGAAACTAAATGTTAGATTAACCTTAACTTATTTCCAAGTTTCTAGACATAATAAACAATGGATTGGAATTGAGATCAGATCCGTTTTTATTTTCACTTGAAACTGTCAATGGATGTATTTATTTTTTCTTCCTCCTATTTTAGTGGTTGAATAAGCTTCCTAATTGTTTTCTCTTGCTCCTTATGCTAATTAATTCCTATTATATATGCTACTAATATTTATCCATTCAAAAGTTTGGATGCAATATAATTTCTACATGACAGGGAATAAAGCAGAGGTTTTTCATTTCTCTTGTTACAGGTGGCATCAGCTTCAGCACCACAGAGTGGTGTGGAGGTACACTTACTGTCCGATACCAAGATAAGTGGGAGCATGTGTGTCCCCTACATTTAACAAAGGATTTTAAGAACCTGCTGTGCAAGGAGCTTGGTTGTGGTGAAGTCATAGAGAACATTAGAACAAATGTGAAATCTACCGAGGAGGTAAACAACTGTTTTGTTTGCTTTGTCCTTTAAGTCTCATTGATATCATAAGACATCTTGTCACTCCAGTCTCTTCTGTACATTATTTTGTATGAAATGTGTTTTTGTGTGACATTCCTGACTGAAAACAGTGAGGAAAAAAACTCTCTCAAACACTAAAGGAAGTTTTGATTTTGATTTTAGGATCTGGAAATGACTCTGGTTTGCACAAAAGATCATTTGAACATCAGAGACTGTGTCCACCAGAAGTCTTGTAAGAAAGTCAAACCAGCTGAAATCTATTGTAAAGGTAACACACCTACTTTCACTGATCATGTTAAACTAAATGTGTTATTAGTTACTGTGGTTTTACCTAGACACTGATGAGTGAAACAATTCTGATGATTATGTGTGATGATGATGATGATGATTATGATCTCTCATTTGCTTTATTCAACCAACAAAATCAACAACACAAAGTGATTCATCGTTTTGGATTAGTGGATTTACTGGAGGTCCTTAGGATTGTCACAGTCCTTGTGATTGTGCTGCTGCTGATTCTCCTCATTCTGTGTGTGAGAACACCTGCTACTGTTAATAGTGAGTAACATTATATTCATGTATTCTATTCTAGTGGTTGTCTTGAATCATGTCAACAATCATGTAAATTCACCGTTACATGTTTTAATTTTTGTCCAGTCATTTAGGAAAAAAAGAAACTGATATTTGACAGAAACACAGCCTGATTGTATTCATGTAGATGAAGTAATACTACTATCTGGTCACAAGAGGCCAGTATTTTAACACAGAGTATCATCTTGTTTCTCGTAGTGCAAGTTCAAATGCAAATATTTTTCCTTTATTGTCTCCACCAGGCCGAAAGGCATGGCGGGAGAGTATGTTTTACCCCCTGTCCGTCTGTCCGTGTGTCCGTCCGTGTGTCCTGTCCGTGTGCGACCAGCTAATCTCCGGCACCGTTGGCCTGGTCGCTGCGAAACTGTGCACACACACTCCCTGGATGCCAGATGCCCAAATTCTTCACATGGGCCCGTTGTAGCGCCACCAGGAGGCCGATTTGTGCAAAACCCATTTTTTGATATTACTCCTACAGATTTTATCCAAACGTCATGCAAATCGGTACACAGTATCTCTATAGTCATATGATCAACACAGATCTGTCCGATTTCCCATATTCCATCCTCATTGCCTAAGGTTGGCCTCCAAAGTTTGCAGGATTGGTCCGTTCTGAACAAAATGCCTCAAACTATGCACGCAGCTTGCTATTTCCGTGAAATTTCACACGCACATTCCCACTAGGCCGAGGAAGAAATGCCACCCTTTTCACATTGGCCTGTGTGTGTGTGTGTGTGTGTGTGTGTGTGTGTGTGTGTGTGTGTGTGTGTGTGTGTGTGTGTGTGTGTGTGTGTGTGTGTGTGTGTGTGTGTGTGTGTGTGTGTGTGTGTGTGTGTGTGTGTGTGTGTGTGTTACTACTATCCTATATAGTAATAATGATGATGATGATGATTATAATAATGCTCTGCTTTGGCAAGTATAAGTACGATGATACTGATGTGCAACAGTAAAGCAATTATAGGTTTTCTTCTTTCTTTGACATCTTGTACCAGTAGTTTTCTAACTGTGTTGTCATTTAGTAATAAAATCTACACAAAAAGACAGAGAGGATGAAGGTGTTGAATATGAAGAGATTGGCATCACTGCAAATGAAATGAAAGTCTTGGATCAACTTGGTGAGTGATATTTAAATGAAATGAAAGTCTTGGATCAACTTGGTGAGTGATATTTAAATGAAATGAATGTCTTGGATCAACTTGGTGAGTGATATTTAAATGAAATGAAAGTCTTGGATCAACTTGGTGAGTGATATTTACAAGTGTGAGATCAGAGTCAGCAGCATGAACACTAGTCAATAAAAACAGGGTAAACCATCACATAAGTAGAGTTCAGAGAGAACAATGTAGAGCCTCAAAGAAACTATAGTATATCAGGTAAACAATGAACCTAGCCTCTGTCTAAACAACATTCTGGATATTTGAAACTATAGGATACCAGGTAAACAATGAAATGTCTAAACAACATGGTATCTAAATAACATCCTGTATATTCATAGCGGTCATAGCAGAATCATTAGAGAGCACGTCTGTGGAGGCCCTGGTTGTCCCAGGTTTGATTCCAGGCCAGGCCAGCAACTGTGAGTAACGTTATATTAATGTATTCTATGAACATGGTTGTAGTCATATAGGATGTTCTCTTTTATATGAACCATGTGTCAATTGGACGCTTGAACATCATGTCATGTAAATTCAGTGAATGACATGTTTTAATACCTGTCCAGTCATTTGAAAGTGTGTGTGTGTGTGTGTGTGTGTGTGTGTGTGTGTGTGTGTGTGTGTGTGTGTGTGTGTGTGTGTGTGTGTGTGTGTGTGTGTGTGTGTGTGTGTGTGTGTCACATTGTGAAGACATTTTATCCTACATAACAATGATAATAATAATAAGTACAGTAATACTGCATGTACAACAGTAAATATATAGTTTTTCATCCGTAGTTTTCTAACTGTGTTGTCATTTAGTAATAAAATCTCCACAAAAAGACAAAGAGGATGAAGGTGTTGAATATGAGGAGATTGGCATCACTGCAAATGAAATGAAAGTCTTGGATCAACTTGGTGAGTGATATATACATTCTCATCAGACAGTGATACACATTCATTATCTAACTCTGTCTCACTGACTTGTGTCGCACACACCACTGTACTTTATAATACAGTATCACTGTACTGTATAATACAGTATTACAGTAATACTGTATTATACAGTACAGTGATACTGTATTATACAGTACAGTAGTATTATACAGTAATTTACTGTATAATACTGCTGTACCCTATAATACAGTATCACTGTATAACAGGGATTTTTTTAGAGTAATCAGAGTAACCAGAGTAATCAGAGTAAGCATGAACTAGTCAACAATGACAGAGTAAATAGTCACATAAGTAGAGTTCAGAGAGAACAATAGTGTGTCAAAGAAACCATATGATACCAGATAAACAATGAACCTAGTATCTATCTAAATAGCATTCTGTACATTTGCAGCGGTCATAGCAGAATCATTAGAGAGCATGCCTGCGGAGCCGGAGGCCCTGGTTGGTCCAGGTTTGATTCCAGGCCAGGCCAGCAACTGTGAGTAATGTTATATTAGTGTATTCTATGAACGTGGTTGTAGGTAGATGTTCTCTTTTATATGAACTTTGTATATGAACTTTGTCAATAGGAGGCTTGAACATCATGTCATGTCAATCTTTCCAACTATAATTCAAGCCCGGTCCGTCTGCGTACGGACTACTAGATCAGAGCCAAGCAGTTGTCCAATTCTCTCCCAACTTGCTACAAAAATCCCTCATGGCTCTGGCTAGGTTACCATCTACTTTTCCACCTTCGTCGTACATTGCACGATTTATATGAAACTCTATTATTATGCAATAATATTCTAGAAGCACCGGAAGTCGTCTGACGTCATTTACGTCACCAATTTGAGAAGAACAGATCTACAAGCCTCGACGCGTTGTTGCCTTGAATATCTGTTCTTTTTTCTCATACTTTCACTAGCCCCTCCCCTTTTCACTGGACACAGACAGAGAGAGAAGTCATTTTACACTGCGGGGAGCGAGACACACACACACACACACACACACACATACACACACTAGCGAGCCCTTCGCCCCACGGGGGTCCACGGGAGTCCCACGGGACACAAACAGTAGGGCTGTCAGTTCTCCTCTATAATCCCATTCAATGCTTTATTATTTTTAATATTCGAATATATTTGAATATTTTTCTATATAATGTATAATTATATAAAATAATATATAGTTGTACAATAATAAACACACACGTGCACACATACAAATGCTCTAATAACAGGCTAAACAAAACAGTGAAACCAACTATATTAGTTAAGGGTTTTGGCTTTAATTTATGTAAATTTCCGTTTTTTTTCTTTTTATAAGAGGAGAGAAATATTAGACTACAACTTCTTACCGCACGTATATAATGTGTGTGCGTTCCTGCCTTGCCTAGTGCCTGTTTTTGTTTCGGTGTACAACGGTGTCGCGCAGGAACACTGCTGACCTACAAGCCCACAACGCGTCGCATTAGCGACGCTTTGTGGGCTTGCAGATCGGCTGAGGCTCAACTGCATGTTGAAGGGACGGGTGGGTTTGCGACAGACAGAGGCACAGCTGAGATCCTCTACATTACAGACGGACAATGTTACATCAAAACTTTCACTGTTGTCATAATTATTAAAGTGTCTAAAACGTAACTTTCAAGTGATGTTTATAGAGGGAAACTTTAAGGAAGGGAGTCTTGCCTCCCTCTGCGCTGAACCATCGTAGTGTGACCAGCGTGACCACACGCACGCACGCACGCACGCACACAGGGTGGTATGGCAGTGACTATACGTTCTTAACTTTCTGTGTGCAGTGCATGCACTCAAACTTTATTGTTGATCATGCGTGACATGATGAAAGCATTTGTTTTCGCATTGTTAGGTCAGGAAATTAAAATAATAAAAACACGAACACGATTTTTTGTTTTTTGAGATTTGGATAAAATCTGTTGCCGTAATGCTGGTAGCGCTATAACAGGCCAATGTAAAGAATTTAGGGCTGAGGTTCTTCCTTGGCCTCCAGGGAGTGTGTGTGCAAAGTTACGGACGGACGGACGGACGGACACAAGGACGGACAGGGGCGAAAACATAGTCTCCGGCCTTCAACCGTCCAGCCTGGCAGAGACAATAATGATGATAATAATAATAATAATATATAGCTGCGAGCAGCAATACGGGGGCCTTCCACCTCAAGGGGGACCTCCAGGAGATTGTCCATAGATTGGGCGACCGGGCCTTCTATTCAGCTCAGCTGCCCCTCCACTGTGGAACTCACTCCCGGACCAGCTAAGAGCTCCACAGTCTGTTGATGCTTTTAAGAGAGGACTTTCCTTTTTAATAAAGGATTTGGTCAGCTATTCTGATTTTACCCCCAAGGTTTCTTTGCCCCCATGTTTTTAATAGTTTTAGACTCCTTTCTTTTAGAAGCATTTGTTTTTTTGCAAATGTTTTTTTATTCTGTACTGTAGGAGTTTGAGATTTGTTTCAAATGTTAAGTGCAATATTAAAACAAATATGATTACTATTATTGTGTGTATAATACAGGTGCAGTGATCTATGAGGTAGAGGATCCACAGGAGGTGTATGATGATGTGGACACACACCCTGACATCACAGCTGAGGTCCAAGATGACCCCCAACCTGGAGACCCCCTACAGCCGCTTATGACGAGACTGAAAGTAATAGTGTCATTAATATTTTTTCTGTTTATTGTATTTTTGGTTCATACTGTGCTATACTTATATGTCAGACTTTCATACTTTCAGTGAAGTATAGCATACAATTTCCCCATCCTGGCACGTGGACTCCCATTCAATATTAGTGATGTTACTGTACCTTTTGAAAGATCATGGAATATTATCCGTGACCTCCTTCCTCACGGAGATCGTCTCATTACACGCACAGGGGTCCGGTAGAATAAAAAAAATATTATTGGCCAGCCACGATCCTTCATTCCAGAGCTATGGCCGCTTGAATGTGGCTTTTTTTTTTTTTTAAAGCTTATTTTTATTTTTTTCGAGCAGAAAAAGCAGAGAAAAAAATACTTTTATAAATCCTTTAACATGAAAGGTGCTACTGTACATGTAGCTTTTTTTGTCAAAAAAAATCAAAAACACATCTAAGACGTCCTTGGAAACCTGGGCGTTTGGACAAAAAAGACGTCAAGGACGTCCTTGGCAGTGAATGTAAACAGACATTACCATGTTCACCATTCTCAAAGGGAGATGGAAGGGAAGAGATATAGTTTTAAAAAATAGAGGACATGAGATAATGACCATAAGAAATGAGCAGAATTTGTAAATAGGATTTAATTCCTAATCTAAAACCAAATTAAAACGAACAGAATAACGTAAATATAATATGCAACAATCACAGCCTTTAAAGCTGACTGTAAATAAGGACGTGACGAGTTTTAAAAGTGATGTAAAGTCAAAATATTTTGTTCCAGGGACCCCCCCAGAAGCAAAGATTTGAGTTACAAATGTTCGCTTTTAAAAAATATATATTCAAAGATTTGCACACATTTTCAAGATTTTTCTAAAATAGCAGATCTACAAGCTTGTATATCCGCAATTTTTTAATAGCAAAGTATAACATAATGGTTAAAGTGGTTAAAATGTAAAATGACAGATGCTTTCAGTGTGTGAGGGAGCAGGGCTGGAGGGCTTAGGGAGGACATTAGAGTTGAACCATTGTCCTCTCCTGATCGCCCTTAGAGATGCCATCCATCCATCCATAGATCTGTCACAATTATTACATAATCACCTAATCACAGTTATTTGAGATAATCACAATTATTTTTTATGATCATCATAATCCTTTCACATGTTGAAAAATACATTTTCATACGTTTTCCAAAAATAGCAGAAATAGCTGATCTACAAGCTTACAACACGTCCCTTTGTGTTTGTGACGCGTTGTATTAAATATGTCAGTCGTGTATTTGTATGTGTAAGTTATTTGTCATCTGTCCTGTACAGAGTGTGAGTAGATTATTACGAAGCCTAAAAGGTCAACCAGAAATTACATTTATATTCATACTGAATGTGTCAATGTTCAAACCAAAAACACAATGAAATCGTTAATCACAATTATTTTTAATTTTTAATTAATTAATGGTCAACTTAAATATTGTAATGGTGACATATTGATAGATAAAGACACACATTATCTAAGCTGGCTCTTGTGAATATAGTGTAGTATGTCTCCATGATATGAGACTGTGTTGTATTTTGCTGAGGTTGTAAATAGAACTCGGGGAACGATGCAAGTTGGAAATGCATGCCCCGCCCAGTTATGCAATGTGTGCAATATGTTTTATTAATGTACACATTTGGAGAGTTCTGTATCTGTCTGTGTTCCTTTTGTGCCCATATATGGAGTTCTGTGATGGCATGAGTATATGGCAGGGCTCGGCAACCTTTCTGACATGAAGTGGCATGTTTTCATTGTCTTGATAGTCAAAGTGTCATAATGTACATACATTTTAATCATAACCACATGCAAACACAAATATTTCTAACACATTGTGATTGTCCACATACAGTATACATAACATTCTTAATTTTGTGTATTCTTATTTTGAAATAAGTGCAAACTGAGTGTGACACCTACGTCACACTGCTGATCTGACTGATATGCCCATATAAGGAGATGTCGTGGATTACAGACACACATACGTACAGAGATTCATTGCATTTATTGTAAGATTGTATTTTTTGAGGACATAATATAGTATGCATGGTATTGTAATTTTTATATGAGAAGTATACTTCTCTACAAAGCCAGAGTGCAGTAACAGCATTTTTTTATTACAATTGACTTATAACAAAACATTTACTTCTTGATATCTGTTTTATTTTTGTTTTGATATCTGTTTTATTTTATACTTGTGACGAATTTTACATTTTGTCAAACCATGGCAAACTGCAGTAACTTACTGCCGACTGCCATTGGTTTTAGATGGATTTTTAAACTATGGTTATAATTGGTTTTCTATGAGCTGGTTTATGATGATATGTTACTGGATTAGAAAAGCAAAGACGGTGTCTTTTTTTCAAAGCCCTGATGTGTTGTGTTTGTAAATACTATTAGCGGTTTAATTTCTTCATGTTGAAATGTATTTGACAGTGTTCTTGCTATTTCCATGATGTATTCCTTACTGTACATTGAATATATTACAAGTTATTATTTGTACCAATATTAGTAGGCTATTATACTGTATGTACCTTTTTTTAAATCCATTTTAATTAAAGTCTTATATCTACATTAAAACGTAGTTGTTATTGAAATACGTTTACATGTTTTTATAATAAACATGTTAAACTTGTAGATAAGCTGTTTTCACTATACTTTTTTTTTTTTAAGAAAGAAAACTGAATTTACATAGAAAACTGTGAATTTACCCCCTAAATGAGCCATATTCAACTGCCGATAACATAGAAGAGATCCAGAAGGGTTGATAGAAGAGACCCCCCCCCCCTCCCCCACTCCCCCCAGACAGCTTTTGTTTACATCCGTGTCCACATCGTGGCTTCCAGTGTGGGTCTCTGTGGATCGTCAGAATAAGGTAAATATGATGGCAGAGGCGGATGAATGAATGAATGAATTAATACCTGGCAGTGAATGTGTTAAAGTGAATGTGTTTTATTATTATTGTTGTTTTCTCTTTCTTTTTTATGTTTTTAATCCTGTAGCACTTTGAGATTTGCTTCAAATATAAAGTGCGTTACAAATAAAATGTATTATTATTATTATTATTATTATAAAGTACAACAAAACATGACAAATTGAGGTACTCTTCTTTAATATTTCAATATGAAATAAAAATAATTAAAAAAAAAACAGAACACATTTTTCACCGATTTTGCTGCTTTTTATAGGGTCCCCACCCTATAAAAAGCAGCAAAATCTGTGAAAAATTTGAGTATTGTTAATAACACTAGCCCATACCCGGTCGACCCAAGACACCAAGACGGACAGACAGAGGTTACTCCAATTATATAGTAGGATTCGTTAAAAAAATGTAATGGGGCTGGTAACTTCTCCTTTGGTTCATGTCCCATTCCTGGGACATGAGCCTTGTCCAGTGAAGGCACAGTCTAATTGCATCAGCTGACCATTGTGGGAGTATGGGATTTAGTTTTACCCTCATATCACTAACGTTCCTCAGACATCAGCAACATTATGAAAATCACATAATTACAATTGTTCGGGTGAGATTCACCTATGGTTAGTGTAGGGTTAATTTGGCCTATAATGCAAAATCACAAAATCAGGCTATATATATATGATATACTAAGCTGTGGATAAGCAACATTACACAGCCCTGGGTAGGCCACCAAGCCTGGTGGAGATCTGCCCTAGCTGTGGCGCAAACCTTTCTAGTTGGAAGCTGCATTTACTGTGGTTTGTGTGGAGTTTCCCATTTCAGAAGCACATGAAGTGACGCATGTTTGTTTCCAGTCAACAAGAAAGGTGTGAATTTACTGAGAAACCACCTGATGATGAGATAAGTAAAAAGCCACTGCTCTGCTCTTATACACCACACACACACACACACACACACACACACACACACACACACACACACACACACACACACACACACACACGCAGGCAACACATGCTGCACACACATGCACGCGCTAAGCAACACAGAGACTGCAGCTTTCTGATCTGCTATTTTTGAATAGCCAACATCTAAATAAATGGAATAAGTGGTTCAAATGATTGTGATGCTGGTGTTAACTACTTTTGCTGAGGACCCCCTGGAAACATCCAAATGTACTTAAAGGAGGAGTTCACCCAAAAAATGACATATTTTCTATTGCACACCCCATGAAGCCTTGAGGCATTCCTAAGCCAATAATTTGATGACCGGGTGTGTATCCGGTAGGAGACACAAATAATCTACTTTGTGTCTCCTACCGGATACATTAGCCGGTAGGAGACGAGAATCAAATTATTGGCTTAGGAATGCCACAAAAACAAAAATAAATCCATGGATTCAAGGCTTCATGGGGTGTGCAATTGATAGAAAATAAGTAATTTTTTGGGTGAACTACTCCTTTAAAGTACCAAAAGTACTAAAGTACTAAAATATTGGAAAATAGCAGATCTACAAGCTCAAGACGCGTCACATTTATTGTTTTTATTGACAATAAAAAAACAACGAATATTTATTCAGAAGGATGCATCCTGCCCCATTGCTCAATACACTGCAGGCCGTCTATGCTGCAGGCAGCATTACGGCACCCCCTGGAGGAGAAGGACCGTACTGCATCCTCAGGCAGGAGGAGGGATACAATGTCATATATAGCAGTGGTTCTCAACCTGTGGGTTGAGACCCCCAGGGGGGTCCCCTTATGATTTTTGGGGGGTCCCCAGGTGACATCGAAGTGATAATTTAAGGACTTTTGAGACCGTTTTAATCTAAAAGGGAAAAAAAAAAGAAATAAGACCATTACTGCATCAAAAGTAATCAACAAATTGTCCAAATAATTGTCAAATAATGTGAAAAAAGCCGATTTACAAGCTCACAATGCCTCGCAGCACGAGGCTTCATGAGCTTGTAGATCTGCTATTTTCACAATATATCTGTGGAACAGAGTCAAACTAATTGAATGCCTCAACTCTTACAATTCCAAGTGCTTGTCAGGGTGGGGGGTCCCCAGTTCAAATATGATTTATTTAGGGGGTCCCCAGTTCAAATATGATCAATTTAGGGGGTCCCCACTTCAAATAAAATTAATTCAGGGGGTCCCCCAGTTCAAATATGATTATATTGGGGGGTCACGGCCTGAAAAGGTTGAGAACCACTGATAGTAGCGGCATGAGTTATGACATCTACAACAAATGACTTAAGAGTGCACTGCCACGCCTCTTTTGCACACTAGGGCCTGCTGACGCACGCCGAACATATATTATAGCTGATCTACAAGCTCACAATGCCTTGTGAATTCAACACATTGTGAGTGTTAGATCCGAGGTTGGTCTATATAAGGTTTCTCACACACCGTCCAACCAATCAACT
Organism: Gymnoscopelus braueri; assembly: GCF_963280865.1. Lineage (NCBI taxonomy): Eukaryota > Metazoa > Chordata > Actinopteri > Myctophiformes > Myctophidae > Gymnoscopelus > Gymnoscopelus braueri. Next base: position 43,625,117 of record NC_137624.1, on the reverse strand, counting down.
TCAAAATTGTGTGTGTATTGCCAGGATGGTGTAAAGTAACTAAGTACATTTACTCAAGTACTGTATTTTGAGAGATTTGTACTTTACTTGAGTATTTCCAATTTCCAATACTTTTACTTCTACTGCACTGCATCTCAGAGGCAAATATTGTACTTTTACTCCACTACAATTATTTGAGAACTTTAGTTACTAGTTACTTTGTAGATTTTGATTATTATTACAAAACATACAGTAACCACTTCAGCCCTATATAGTTCGGCCATTTGAAAATAGCAGATCTACAAGCTCACAATGCGTCGCGATGCGACGCATTGTGAGCTTGTAGATCTGCTATTTTCAAAAGATTTGTATACATTTTGAAAACTTGAAATGGGACATTCTGCATAATGAGTACTTTTACTTTTGCTACTTTGAGGACATTTTGATTATTGTTGTACTTTTACTCAAGTAAATTTTGAATTCTGGACTTTCACTTGTAACAGAGTATTTTTACATTTTGTATTGATACTTTTACTTAAGTAAAGAATTGTGAGTACTTTTTCCACCATTTGCAAGTGGCACGTCATCTGTGTCCCTTTTATGCCCATATATGGATATCCCTGATGTCTTCTATATGACGTCATAGTACTGAAGGTATAGACGTGGCCTTTGATAATAAGTACTATGATAGTATAGGTACTGCACTAAATACTCTGACAATGAGTACAACAGGTATTGCATAACCGGAGGGACATGCATTCCCTACAGACGTCAGCCGAGTCAGTTCAAACTGAAATGGAGAAACTTCCTGGGGTCAAAATATTGAAGACCCACTAAAATCAATGTATACTTAGAGTTGTGTAGACTGGAGCCAATAGGAAATGATGGTAGGATCATGTGGAATTCCTTGGCAAGATGAATATTCATCACCAATATCAGTATGATAGAATAAATCAATGTCTACGCTTAATGCTTGTGTGTGTGTGTGTGTGTGTGTGTGTGTGTGTGTGTGTGTGTGTGTGTGTGTGTGTGTGTGTGTGTGTGTGTGTGTGTGTGTGTGTGTGTGTGTGTGTGTGTGTGTGTGTCTAGGTCAGTGGTGGAAAGTAACTACTGTACATTTACTCAAGTACTGTACTTAAGTAAAATTTTGAGGTATTTTTACTTCACTTGAATATTTCCAATTTGCAGTACTTGTACTTCTACTCCACTACATCTCAGAGGCAAATATTGTATTATTTTATTTGAACATTTTAGTTACAAGTTACTTTGTAGATTTGGATTGTTATTACAAAACATATTAACCACTTCAGCCCTATATACGTTTTGGCCATTTGAAAATAGCCGATCTACAAGCTCACAATGCGTCGCATCGCGACGCATTGTGAGCTTGTAGATCTGCTATTTTCAAATGATTTGTATACATTTGAAAACTTAAGATGGGACATTCTGCATAACGAGTACTTTTACTTTTAGTACTTTAAGTACATTTTGATGCCAATACTTTTACTCAAGTAACATTTTCAACACAGGCCTTTTACTTGTAACAGAGTATTTCTACAGTACATTGCGGCATTGATACTTTTACTTAAGTAGAAAGTAGTGAGTACTTTTTTCCCACCACTGGTGTCGAGGTCAAACAGGACAGTGACATGGGATTGGCCTCTCAGTGGTCACATGGGTCTGCAGGAGCTGGCCCTTCATTGGTTTATGACTGAGATTCTTGATTGGCCCAAGGTGTAATCTGCACGGTGGTAATCCCCTGGTAAAGTCTGGAGCAGCGGATGAGAACACTTCATCCACTCTTCCTACCGAGGAGGGATTGCAGCTTTCCAACAGGTACAGTAGGCTACTGTAATCTCTCTCTCTCTCTCTCTCTCTCTCTCTCTCTCTCTCTCTCTCTCTCTCTCTCTCTCTCTCTCTCTCTCTCTCTCTCTCTCTCTCCCCCTTTAACAATGTATTGATACCAGTGGTGGAAAAAGTACTAAAATGGATTTACTTAAGTAAAAGTACCAATACTGCAATATAGAAATAATCTGTTACAAGTAAAAATCCAGAATTAAAAATGTACTTGAGTAAAAGTACAAAAGTATTGGCATCAAAATGTATTTGATTGTACCAAAAGTAAAAGTACTAAAATGTTTGAAAATAGCAGATCTACAAGCTCACAACGCGTCGCGATGATCATAATTTATGTCTGAAAAGTAACTAGTAACTAAAGTTTTCAGATAATTGTAGTGGAGTAAAAGTACAATATTTGCCTCTGAGATGTAGTGGAGTAGAAGTAAAAGTATTGGAAATTGGAAATACTCAAGTAAAGTACAAATACCTCAAAATTGTACTTAAGTACAGTACTTAAGTAAATGTACTTAGTTACTTTACACCACTGATTGATACATTCACCTTTGGCTTTGAGGTACTGCATGCACACATCTTATGTGATTTATATGAACAGTAAAGTAGTGCAGAGTTGTCTGATCGATCACTTCTAAAGCCTGATTTATATTGAGTCGCAGGACGGCATCGCGCCAGAAATAGCAGATGTATGCATCATCACCTATAGGCTACCTCTGCTATGTCTGGCGCGACTGAGTGGCCTATAAATTGAGCGTAACGTGCTGCTGATCATAAGATTGATTTGACTTTCTCTGAGTTCAGAACCTCTCGAAATGCCAGGCCGGGGTAGAAATCTTAGACGCAAGTAAGCGACTGACTGAATGAATCAGTTCACATTGAATAATTAGTTATTCTCAGTGTCAATGGCATGAAAACCAGAGTTGTTTATGTTCATGACTTGTTTTAGACGCGGTAGATAGCAAATACAAGATGACCTTTGATCAAACTTGATTGTGCAGTGTCTGAATTTCAGACAAATATTTAAGGAGCCATCTGTTAAATAGGTTTAAGGTATAAGGACAAAGATACAATTGCAGTGTGTAAAAGTCCTCCTTCCAATGTGTAAAAGGCATTATTTAGAATTTTTCAGTACTATATATGTTTCAGCTTCTTTTTTTGCTTAATAAGCTGTCTGCATTTAGCACCTAACCCCCCCCCCCCGCCCCCCCCCCCCCCCCCCACAGCTCTGTAAGCAGTTATAGTGAAAAGGATTAGCTCTTAATTACTATAATGAGGTCTAATGTACAATAGTGTGCTTGCACCTACTCGGTACCCCCTCAATAGTAAGGATCATTGGATCAGACGGGAGAAGGTGTGTGTGTGTGTGTGTGTGTGTGTGTGTGTGTGTGTGTGTGTGTGTGTGTGTGTGTGTGCGTGTGTGTGTGTGTGTGTGTGTGTGTGTGTGTGTGTGTGTGTGTGTGTGTGTGTGTGTGTGTGTGTGTGTGTGTGTGTGTGTGTGTGTGTGTGTGTGTGTGTGTGTGTGTGTGTGTGTGTGTGTGGGCGGGGGGGGGCAGGTCCAGGTCGGCGCAGAAGGTGGAAGCTTTTTGTAATCCCAGCCATAAGACCATCTACTGTAATCCGCGGTGTCGCTTAACAGCGGGAGACTTCAGAGACCAGAGCACGTGCAGTCGAGCCATATGGCCACGGATGTCACGCCGGTCCTCTTTTCTTCCATCAGTCTATCATCCTTCCTTTTCCACCTGGAAGAAAAATGTGTATACTAACAGAGGTGGAAAAAGTACTCAAATTCTTTACTTAAGTAAAAGTACCAATACTGCAATATAAAATACTAAGTAAAAGTCCAGAATTAAAAATGTACTTCAGTGAAAGTACAAAAGTATTGGCATCAAAATGTACTTAAAGTACCAAAAGTAAAAGTACTAAAATGTTTGAAAATAGCAGATCTACAAGCTCACAACGCGTTGCATCGCGAAGCGTTGTGAGCTTGTAGATCGGCTATTTTCAAATAGCCTAGGTATAGAATATGGCTAAACTGGTTAATGTATGTTTTATAATGTAATAATGTATATCTGAAAAGTAACTAGTTACTAAAGTTTTCAAATAATTGTAGTGGAGTAAAAGTATAATATTTGCCTCTGAGATGTAGTGGAGTAGAAGTAAAAGTACTGAAAATGGGAAATACTCCAGTAAAGTCAAAATTCCTCAAAAGTGTACTTAAGTACAGTACTTGAGTAAATGTACTTAGTTACTTTACACCACTGTATACTAACTATGAACAGCATTAGGTGTTATTTTCACAGACCCCCAGTGTACAAAATGTGTACCAAATGGAACCAAAATGTGTACCCAGTGTACAAAATGGAACCAAATGGACCCGTACGGGTCCATTTGGTTCCATTTGGTACACTCTCAGAGTTACAGCCCCGCAAGCTCTCCGACGACCCCTGGGGGTCCCCGGACCCCTAGTTTGAGGACCACTGCTATAGTATACACATTTTTTTCTAGATAGTTCCTCATCTGCCCCCTTTTCCATCATGTGGTCTCTGGTCGCTACGTGCGCTCTGTCTATCATTCAAGTTGCCCTTCCCCTATTTTTGTGGGGGGGGGGGGGGGGACATGACCAGACATAATTTGGCTCAGAGTCCTGGCAGTGGACCTGTCCAACAGTATTCTATAAATAATACCAACACGTACAGTATATGACAGACACTACTAAGACCGGACGGGATCATAACTAAGTCGTTAAAGGTTGTTGTATTGGATTTAACTGCATGCAGTGCAGGTGTAGAGATCTAGTCAGTTCTCCCTTAAAGGAACAGTTCACCCCCAAAATGATTTTTTTTCTATCGATGAAGACTTGAATACATGGATATTTTTTTTGTTTTTTGTCGCATTCCTAAGCCAACAATTTGATGACCGGCAGCGGTTCCGGTATAGGAGACACAAAGACTGTCCTTTGTGTCTCCTGCCGGAACCGCTGCCTACCGCTGGTATCACATTATTGGCTTAGGAATGCGACAAAAACATAAAAATATACATGTATTCAAGTCTCCATGGGGTGACTAATCCATAGGAAAAAAAGTATTTTTGGGGGGTGAACTATCCCTTTAAAGAATGTTGTTTAATGTTGGATTGGAACCCTGTACACTGAGTGTGTGTGTGTGTGTGTGTGTGTGTGTGTGTGTGTGTGTGTGTGTGTGTGTGTGTGTGTGTGTGTGTGTGTGTGTGTGTGTGTGTGTGTGTGTGTGTGTGTGTGTGTGTGTGTGTGTGTGTGTGTGTGTGTGTGTGTGTGTGTGTGTGTGTGTGTGTGTCAGTGCTGAGCAAGGTGAACAGGAGTAGACTTCACTTCTCCTCTATGTTAAGCAGGGGGCGTGGCCAGACTTCTTTGACTGGGGGGGGGGGGGGGGGGGCTCAAGTGGGGCACTAGCTGACTTATGTAACGGTGGCATGAAGTTGAACCACTTAAACCCTCTAGTAGTCTTAGGGAAACGGAAAGCGGTGTGACGCGTTGTGAGCTTGTAGACCTGCTATTTCCGATGAACGTCTGCCTATTAAGAGACATGGTTTAAGAGTTCAAAGGTTCCTCAAAGAACTTTGACAAAAAAAAGGTTCTCTAGAACTAGATGAGGAACATGAAGAACCATTCACTAGATCAAACGGTTCTTTAGTAGTTGATGGTTCTTTGTGGCCTCATAAAGTGTGTAGGATGGATCACTACTGGTTGACTAGTGAAAGGCCTCACATTCTCTACCATGAAACTAAAGCCACTCTCCTGTATGTTATCCACTTAAATCCCAGCATCCATCCATATTCTGGGGAAAACCTTAGCAGAAAATAGCAGATGTTCAAGCTCACGACACTTGTAGATCGGCTATTTTCAGCGAAGATATGTAGTGTAGAGTGAAAACAGAAATTCACTAGTAGCCCATAGAGCCCTGAGGGACAACCAAGTACAGGGTTTAAGAGGTTAACACAGAAAAGCCATTCTCCTCTATCCTAGCACACAGTTTAGGAGACTCCGTGTGTGTGTGTGTGTGTGTGTGTGTGTGTGTGTGTGTGTGTGTGTGTGTGTGTGTGTGTGTGTGTGTGTGTGTGTGTGTGTGTGTGTGTGTGTGTGTGTGTGTGTGTGTGTGTGTGTGTGTGTGTGTGTGTGTGTGCGTGCGTGCGTGCGTGCGACGTGCGAGAGAGAGCTTTATATGTCCTACATGTGTCCTACTGTATCTTACAGATTATGAACATGATTTCTGAGCATGCCCTTCATGCAAAACATAGCCTACATTCTGTATATTATGTTTTAATGACATGCATGTCACCTAATAGCAAATCATTTTTGTCACTGTATATACAGTACTGTACTACAGCTGTGATATTTCTTAGTAATGTTTATAAATGTTTCTAATCTTACTAAACAGACGATCATCATAATGACCAAAGCGTGTGTTTGTTTGTTTGTCTTTCTTCTTCCCCTTTCTCTTCAGTGATTTCTTACTGACAGACCACTGCACAGAATAGTGAACATGGCGAGCTCTTTCACACGTCTGATCTCCAGCCATCGTACGGCTGCCGTCCTGGCCAGCCTGGGAGCTGGTTCCCTGGCAGGTGGGCTATGGCTGAACGAGAACAGCACTCTGCTCGCTGACACAAAGAAGAAGCTTTATCCTCCTAGGTAAGACCACACAAAACCACAGCCTGGAGCCTATTGAAAGTTATACCACTTATTCCTATTTACCGGATAAGCCTCATAACGCATCGCATTGTGACATGTTGTGAGCTTTTAAATTGGATGTGTGCAAACATCTGTGAAAACCTGTCAATGTTTCAGTTGTTGTACGAATGCATTTGCTTTGGGACAGCAGTTACACTAACACAAATTCCATAATGAGTCAATTAATTGTCCAACATTAGGCACCAGTACCTTTTTTCCAAGTATATAAATCATTACTGGACTGGAATCTTGGGTCAAAATATAATAAAAACGTATTTAATTAATTTGATGAAAACAAAGCTGTTTGATGTTTAAAAGGGTAGCCTATGACAGTAAGATATTGCCTGTTTGTACCTAACGGCTCAGTGGCTAACCATAAGGCAAGGTTGGGAGGTCAGGGGTTCAATTCCTTGGGCCTATTCACCTGTTTCCTAGGCTGTGTGTTTTCCACTTCCTGTCGACTTCATTGGATATCATTGGTCATCTGACCAGTTTCATTGGATTTCATTGGATCAAATCGACAGGAAGTGGAAAACACACAGCCTAGGAAACAGGTGAATAGTCATACCAAACAGTATAAGAATGGTACCCGATGTCTCCCTTTGGATTGGGGGTAAGTCCCTGCATACTACTGTATGTCCAGGAGGTGTACTTGCACATCATGTGACATTCTGGCGTCATGTCCAGGAGGTGTACTTGTTCATCAAGCTACCTCACGCTACAGAAACAGGAGATAGTCTCTTGACCTCTGGGCCACATGACTCGGGAAGCGTTGGTTCCCAAGGCTGCTTACTTACATTTGTACCTATCTGGAATGTGTCCTCTGTATGTGACACATCCTACTATGAAGGACGCAGTGGGAAGCCACTGGACTTAACAGCGCTCAGGGACCAGCCCCCCAAGCACTGGCAGGATATGTCTTTATGATATTTATTTTAAACGCAGGGCAACGGATCATTTTAAGTGCTGCAAATTCAAATAATGTGAGAAAGAACACAGTTATTATGTCATAATTTGGCATTCTCATAAACAATAAATATGTTATATCAATTGTGAAAATCAGTGTTTGAACAGATAAATCCGCTCTGCCTCGATCCAACATTCAGAAAACATCGTTTTATAAGGAGAGAGTCAGGAGTTTGAAGAAATCCACCCTGGTAACTCATGCAAGCTCAGTATCAATTCATACAAGGATACTTACTGTATAAAATAAATACACATTTAATTTCACAGTTAACAGGCTTCCAGAGCGTTGCAGGTATAGCTGGTTTTGAAAGCAAGACATTGTAGGTACATTTATAGGCCAATATATATAATATATAAGTATATTCAACACAGTATGTTCAACTATAGCTACTTCCTTGACTCGTGATGACATGATTCTTACAGCTTCTTTTCCAGCAGTTAAGGAGAACTTTTCTCATTTTAAGCCATTTCCATATCATTATTTTCAAAAGGCAATTTATATTGTTCTCTAGATATGGATTGCATATAAATACCTGGAGTTGGCCTACTATACCTTTAATGATAATTACGTTTCATAAAGTGACACTGAGGCCCTTTGAAGCACCTGTTGAACAAGAAAATGAACACGATCCCTTGAGGTGTTACTTCTAAGTAAGTTATGTAAAGCCCAGAGTCATGAGGTCTCTGGCGAGATCAAACATTCTGCCCTTCACTTCATTTTCCGTCTCTGGTTTCTTCACTGTTACCTTTGACTTCATTTCTCCAAGGACAATCTCCAGACTATCTTATTTGCAGTTTATTACAGTTGATTTATGGACAGTTTTTGTCAATTGCTTAAGCACTTAAGGCCCTATTTTGGGCATGTCATCATAGGCCTTTTTATTTTCTTAAAAAAAAGAAGTATAGCCCATACGTGCTGTGAGCTTGTGAGCGTGAGTTTAAGAAGAGACTCAAGAGTACTCCATTTACATTTTGGGATGTGTTTAGGCCGAAATTTTTTTTTTAAAGCAAGGCTTCCAACTATATATGTGTCCATTTTCCTTCTAATCCTCTAGCTCTGACTTCCCTGACCTGAGGAAACATAACAACTGCATGGCCAAGGCTCTGACGCCAGCCATCTACGCCAAACTGAGGGACAAGCTGACCCCCGCCAACTGGACGCTGGACCAGTGCATCCAGACCGGGGTGGACAACCCTGGACACCCCTTCATCAAGACGGTCGGAGCGGTGGCAGGCGATGAGGAGAGTTATGAGGTAAACAACGCTATCTCAGGGACGCGTGATCCGATTGGCTCCCCGGCAGGCATAGTTTTACTGAGGTTAGGGTTAGGGTTAAGGTTAGGTTTAGGGTTAGTCTTACTGAGGTTAGGGTTAGGTTTAGGCATAGTTTTACTGAGGTTAGGGTTAGGTTTAGGCATAGTTTTACTGAGGTTAGGGTTAGGGTTAAGGTTAGGTTTAGGGTTAGTCTTACTGAGGTTAGGGTTAGGTTTAGGCATAGTTTTACTGAGGTTAGGGTTAGGGTTAAGGTTAGGTTTAGGGTTAGTCTTACTGAGGTTAGGGTTAGGTTTAGGGTTAGTCTTACTGAGGTTAGGGTTAGGTTTAGGCATAGTTTTACTGAGGTTAGGGTTAGGGTTAAGGTTAGGTTTAGGGTTAGTCTTACTGAGGTTAGGGTTAGGTTTAGGCATAGTTTTACTGAGGTTAGGGTTAGGGTTAAGGTTAGGTTTAGGGTTAGTCTTACTGAGGTTAGGGTTAGGTTTAGGCATAGTTTTACTGAGGTTAGGGTTAGGGTTAAGGTTAGGTTTAGGGTTAGTCTTACTGAGGTTAGGGTTAGGTTTAGGCATAGTTTTACTGAGGTTAGGGTTAGGGTTAAGGTTAGGTTTAGGGTTAGTCTTACTGAGGTTAGGGTTAGGTTTAGGCATAGTTTTACTGAGGTTAGGGTTAGGTTTAGGCATAGTTTTACTGAGGTTAGGGTTAGGTTTAGGCATAGTTTTACTGAGGTTAGGGTTAGGTTAAAGGCATAGTTTTACTGGGGTTAGGGTTAGGTTTAGGCATAGTTTTACTGAGGTTAGGGTTAGGTTTAGGCATAGTTTTACTGAGGTTAGGGTTAGGGTTAAGGTTAGGTTTAGGCATAGATGCAAAAACGAGAACTGTCAATCACAGCGACTACTGACCAATCACAGCGGGGTTTGCCTGGAGCTGCGGTGGGATCCACAATAACGCCTGGGGGACACATTTCTTTTGAAGTGTTTTAGGGCTGCAGCTAGCCTATCCATGATCTTCTTTGCAATTATTCTATCAATAACTTTTCCAAATAATCGAGAAGGTATGGGCTCACATATAGATATGGCATGCGGTATGTATGGCATGCAGCGTGGTAGTATAGCTCATCATCCTCATGCTGATGACCAGCCCGGTCACACATGGCTGTGGAATGGTATTCCATTCCTCAACCAGGATGTGTTGCAGGTCAGCCAACATAGTTGTGTTTGTTACTGTGTGGAGGTCTAGCACGTACAACATGACATGCAGGTCTGCTTGTTACTGTGGTGGTCTCGCACCTACAACACGACCCAGGTCTGGGCTGTTGGCAGCTCAATTCCATCCTCTTTACTCCTGTGCTTTTCAAGTAGTGTGCTTTCCTGAGAGACACGCGTACATGAGTGCGTTGGGATTTTGTGACAACCACACATTATTATTGCAACTATACAAAAAGTTTTATTTTAGTGTATTTGCTCTTTACTTTTGCTCACTCGTTTCCCAATGCAGAGGCAAATTCTACACCCTAAAACAGATATTTTTGAACCTTTTAGTTTTCAACCTTGCGGGAAGCTGCGGCCCTATTTTGGGGCATGCCATTATAGGTGAAAATGTTATTCATGAATTTATTTAAAAAAATAGCTCACCTAGAAGCGCACAATGCATTGCAGAATAATAAATATCTTAGTTAACGGTGACCATCCTTGTTTTGCCAGGGATGCTGCAATACTGAATGACGAGGATTTTATGATTTATCTCCTGAATGTGTTCAATCTCAAGTAGCCTACCTGCTTTATAGACAATTAAACAAACAATATCTGTTGAATTAAGTTGCAGTTTAGATCAAGATGTAGCGCGCATGTCCATCTTGGAAAGGGAAATATCTTTAGATGCCCAGGTCCAAACACTTTTTGGTTTTCTTTGTCTATTTCAATTTGATTTCTGACCTCTTTGCTGTGCTTCTTCCACCAGGTGTTTGCTGACCTCTTTGACCCCATCATCAAAGACAGACACGGAGGTTATGACCCCGCAACCATGACACACCCCACCGACCTGGACTCTTCCAAGGTTCGCTCATCCTTCCTTCCTTCCATCCATCCATTCATCCACATTTGACCAGTTCGATGCCAGTGGTTCTCAAAGTGGGGTCCGTGGACCCCAAGGGGTCCTGGAGGACGTTCCAGGGGGTCCCCTACAAAATCAGTTTAACCACTTTAACCTTATATATATACATCGGCTATTTAAAATCATCTTGAAAATGTTTTGAAAACTTTGGAATATTTTTGAAACATTTAAACGACTCAAATCTTGTACGCTGCAATATATGTTCAGATGGCCAAATAAAACACATTAATTTGGGGGTCATTGACATGAAAACGTTTGAGAACCACTGCTGTATGTAGGCTACTATACATTAATCTAATCCAGGGGTCTTCAACAGGGGGTCCGGGACTCCTAGGGGGCCCTCAGAGCTACAATAGGGGGTCCGCCAATTCTTTGTGTGATATGATTTATGTTTTATACATTAACCACTTGAAGCCTAGCATCCCTTTTCTGAGGAGAACTTTAGCCAAAAATAGCCGATCTACAGTACAAGCTCACAACGCCTCGCAGCGTGAGGCGTTGTGAGCTTGTAGATCGGCTATTTTAGGCCAAGAGGTAAAAAAAAGGGCAGACCAAGTAAAAACAACGAAAGTCTAATCTGAAACACAATTGTATAGAATATAGACGGGGGTCCCTGCTTCATCTCTCTCTCAGCTAGGGGGTCCCTGCTTCATCTCTCTCTCAGCTAGGGGGTCCCTGCTTCATCTCTCTCTCAGCTAGGGGGTCCCTGCTTCATCTCTCTCTCAGCAAGGGGCAGTGGTGGAAAAAGTACTCAAATTCTTTACTTAAGTAAAAGTATCAATACTGCAATGCAGAAATACTCTGCTACAAGTAAAAGTAAATTCAAAATGTACTTGATTAAAAGTACAAAGGTATTGGCATCAAAATGTACTTAAAGTACCAAAAGTACAAGTACTAGAATGTTTGAAAATAGCAGATCTACTATTTTCAAATAGCCTAGGTCTAAAATGGGGCTAAAGTGGTTCATGTATGTTTCATAATATCATAATTTATATCTGTAAAGTAACTAGTAACTAAAGTTTCAAATAATTGTAGTGGAGTAAAAGTACAATATTTGCCTCTGAGATGTAGTGGAGTAGCAGTAAAAGTATTGGAAATTGGAAATACTCAGGTAAAGTACAAAAAACTCAAAATTCTACTTAAGTACAGTACTTAAGTAAATGTACTTAGTTACTTTCCACCACTGGCTAGGCCTCGGGGGTCCTTGGCCTGAAAACGTTGAAGACCCCCTGATCTATAATCTAAACACGTTTCCATGTTGTTGTTGTTTTTTTTCCTAGATCAAAAACGGAGTGTTTGAGGACAAGTACGTGTTGTCGTCCCGCGTCCGCACCGGCCGCAGCATCCGCGGCCTCAGCCTGCCGCCCGCCTGCTCCCGCGCCGAGCGCCGCGAGGTGGAGCGCGTGGTGGTGACGGCCCTGAGCGGCCTGAAGGGAGACCTGTCGGGTCAATACTACAGCCTGGAGGGCATGACGGACAAGGAGCAGCAGACGCTCATCGACGTGAGTGTGGAGGACTGTATACTGTTTATATGTCGCTGTCGTCGGGCAGAAACCTCTTATCTCTATTTTAACTCGTTGTGTTTTTTTTTGTAAATTAAAGGGATAGTTCACCCCCAAAATGACTTTTTGAGTGGTGCCAACCACTCCTCCAAGGACTGACTTTGTGTGAGTGTGTGGGTCTGTATGTATGTATGTATGAGTACGGCAACAACAGCTGCAGCTGATTGCGACACAAAGATGCAACCAGTTACACTAATTAAACCCAAACGGGAGTGCAACACATGCGGCACTTAAAGACATGCACACACACACACACACACACAGGTTGGCTTCGTGTGCACGAGCACACACACACACACACACACACACACACACACACACACACACACACACACACACACACACACACACACACACACACACACACTCTTAAAGGCACCACTCACTTCACTGGGTGTGATTTTTATCTATCCATTAGTCACCCCATGGAGACTTGAATTCATGGATATATTTAATTTGATGACCGGCAGTGGGTTCCGGTAGGAGACACAAAGAGTCTCCTTTGTGTCTCCTATACCGGAAACCGCTGTCTACCGTCCGCTGGTCATCAAATTAAATATCCATGAATTCAATCAAGTTACTACTCCATAACTGCTGGAAAAGAAGCTGTAAGAATCATGACATCACGAGTGGAGGAAGTAGCTAGTTGCCCATTCTTTACAAGTCTCCATGGGGTGACTATAATCGATAGAAAAAAATGTTTTTTTTTAGGTGAACTATCCCTTTAAGGCGGCGGCGCAAGATAGGGCCTTGCCAGGGGCCAGTTGCACCACCTCATACTAAGTTCAAACTTAGCCTAGTTATAGCTTAAATGGCTTTTCAAAAAAGCCATTTAACCCATTTAGCCGGGAAAGTATCTCTGTCATTTTTAGATTTCTTTGGCTATTCAAAAAATAGCAGATATACAAGCTCATAGCGCGGCACCGAGTTGCCGCGCTATGAGCTTGTAGATCTGCAATTTTTTGTTTTTTATGTAAAAATTTGTGCAAATCTTTAAATATATATATATTTTTTTTTAATATATATTCAAAGATTTGCACTAATTTTCACGATAAAAAAAAAATAGCAGATCTAGTGCCGCGCTATGAGCTTGTATATCTGCTATTTTTTGAATAGCCAAATAAATCAAAAAACGACAGAGATACTTTCCCGGATTGAATGTGTTTAAGCTATAACTAGGCTTAAGTTTGAACTTAGTGTGAGGTACGGTGCAACTGGCCCCCTGGTGGATAAGGATGGACATAGCCCTCCTCAGTCCCATTAGCAGAGTGATTTGTACTGAATTGATCATCTTCCCTGTGATCCACTCACGCTGCGCCACACGAAGGAACACTTCCTGTTCGACAAACCCGTGTCTCCTTTGCTCACTTCGGCCTTCATGGCCCGGGACTGGCCCGATGCCAGGGGGATCTGGTAAGACTAAAAACCCTTTATCCTCCCTCCTGTCTGTCGTCCTCGGAGGGAAATCCCAGACCCTTAATCCATTAAGACAGAGAACGCATCTCTGTCACTTCTTTGGCTATTCAAAAAATAGCCGATCTACAAGCTCTTGTGGATCTGCTATTTTTGAAAGGAAAAAAAAAACGGAATATGTGTGCAAATCATTCAGTGCCAATGAAAAAAAAAAAGTTATTGCGAACCATGCCAACTTTTTTCTTTTTTTTTTTCAAAGTAAAAAAAAAGTGCTTAGGAAGCGAGATACAGCCTTTTTCAGTTATAGGTTAAACAAAGAGTGGATGGAGCTGCAAATCTTCAGATAATGATATCTTGGGTTCTGAACACTTTTTTTTTACAAAAAAAAGAAGAAAAAAAATATATATTATTTTATTATTTTTTTAAAACTCGGGATTTCTCGTTCTGGCACTGAGGGTATAACCCTAAAACTCGGGATAACTCGGGGTCTGGCACTGAGAGAGTTAAAGCGAAAATGTTTTACTCAAATCTGTGCTTCTGGGGGTCCCTGGAACAACACATTTTGAGATGGGGGTCCGCGGCCAAATACATATCATTTTGGGGGGTCCTTGACATGGAAAAATTGGAGCATATCACTGATATAGCAACATACTGTTAGGATTTAGAAAACATTTTTAGATATGTATTTGGCCTTAGACCCCCATCTGAAAATATTCTGTTCCAGGGACCCCCCCCCCCCTGTAGAAAAGATTTGAGTCACAAATCTTCCCTATAATATATAATATATTCATAGATTTGCACACATTTTCAAGACTTTTCAAAAAAATAGCAGATCTACAAGCTCATAGCGCGGCGCTCGGTGCCGTGCTATGAGCTTGTAGATCTGCTATTTTTGAATAGCCAAAGAAATCTAAAAATGACACAGATGCGTTCCCGGATTGAATGGGTTAATATTCATTCATATTAATAGCATATACAGTAGTACAGCATATATTTTCCCCTTACAAAAAAAAACTATTTCTGTAGCCTCCTCTGGACTTCAACCCTTTCCTTCTCCTCCTCACCTATAGCAGTGTTCTTCACCGTCTTTAGAACCATGTCTGTCATGATGTGACACGTCTAAATACTGACTTATACATGTCAGTACTTAGACCTGTTGGCCGACTGGTCGTCACCATGTTATGACCTGGCTGGGAGAGACAATGTGTAGCATTGTACAGCACCTTGTTTTGAAAGGCACCTTGTTTTGAGTGTACCTGTCCTATCCTTACCTTACCTAGCATCTAGACCAGTGATTCTACAACCTTTTCTTAATGTCAAAGACTCCCCAGATAGAACTGCATTAGACAACGTACAATTTGATGCAATTTTACACTGTGAGATCCTATTAATTTAACTCTTAATCCTCAGTGAGAACTCTTGAGAGTGTACAAATGGTTCAATTTGTACACTCTTAAGACTCCATTTGGTTGGTTCCTAACTATCAATAATTTAGCCAGGGACCCCCTGGAACCTCTGGGGGGGTCCCCACAGACACACCCCATGTTGAGGATCACTGGCATATAGACAGCTCATCCTTGTATATTGACCATTCATGTTTCTTCTTCCTGTTTGTGTTTTTCCACTTCTCCCCCCCCTGTCCCCCCCTGTCCCCCCGTCCCCCCCGTCCACTACAACCTGTAGGACCACTTCTTGTTTGACAAGCCCGTGTCTCCTTTGTTGACCTGTGCCTTTATGGCCAGAGACTGGCCTGACGCCAGGGGCATCTGGTAGGGTCTGCCTGGCTCTCCCTGCATGTCTAACTGTGTAACGCATTAAGACTTTGAGTTAGCTTAGCGTCTAAGCCTTTAGAACATGGCAGGTGCTGCTGGGTATTTGCCGTTGCATGAGGTTGATGCCCGGGCGATAATCACGTACTGATCACGCAATGAGAAAATAGCATTTGATCAACACTCTGCGTTAATAAATAGATTAACATTGCTGTTAATGAGGAACCGGCCTGCGTGGTGAACAAAATCGTAGTCCTGCTGGGATTTTCCAAAAGTGTGGGGAGGGAGTTGGCTGAGAACACGGCAGGTGCTGCTGGCTGTGTAGGCCTTGTTCATACACAGATATTCTACAGCAGTGGTTCTCAAACTTTTTCCTGCCAAGGACCCCCAAATTGATATATATATATTTGGCCGCGAACCCCCATCTGAAAATGTTTTGTGACAGGGACCCCCAGAAGAGAAGATTTGCGTTTAAAAAATAAATGTCTACATTTTCCGAAATTTGTTGAAACACTTTCAAGATTGTTCAAAAATAGCAGATGTACAAGCTCGCAGCGCGGCACGAAGTGGCGCGCTGTGAGCTTGTATATCTGTTATTTTTAAATAGCCACAGTAACACATTTTGCTGGGGACGCTCTGGAACGCCTCCAAGGACCCCTGGGGGTCCCCGGACTACAGCATATGAACTAACCGTCAGTGGTTGTTTTCCGCTCTGCGTTTTGGTTCCTTTGTGCCTCGATAAACTTGGCAAGTTTGACACGTTGAGTTCTGTCAGCAGAAAGGCTAGTCTCTGTGACAGTTCCGTGCACGGTGGCATGTATAGCTCATGCTAAAGTGGTCAGATTCCGTATCCAGGCTTAACACCCTTTCGGGCCTTAAATGCTGCTTATGGGATACAATCAGAGTTGGTGGACGCTTATCATAAGTATTCATCGTGCTTGCCTGCCTCTGCTTGTGTCCTTGTATCCAAGTTGGTGCTAAAATGCAAGTGAACAGTTTTCATGGTGGCTAATTATGTAATTGCACCTGCCTGCTCAGAAACACAGCAAAGCATTACACTATTTTATATGTTTTATTATGTTTTTAATTGTTTGAACAACAGGGTTAATGTGGTTCACTGACATCACTGTTTCTCCTCCAGGCACAACAATGAGAAGAACTTCCTCATCTGGATCAATGAGGAGGATCACACCAGAGTGATCTCCATGGAGAAGGGAGGCAACATGAAGAGTGTGTTCGACAGGTTCTGTACGGGACTCAAACAGGTACTTTATTACACATCACATCACATCTACTGAGGTGCGAAAATTACTCAGATATTTTACTTAAGTAAAAGTAGCAATACCGCAATGTAAAAATACTCTGTTACAAGTAAAAGGCCATGAGTTCAAAATGTTACTTGAGTAAAAGTACAAAAGTATTGGCATCAAAATATGCTTTAAGTACCAAAAGTAAAACTACTAAAATGTTTGAAAATAGCAGATCTACAAGCTCACAACGCGCCGCGATGCGACGCGTTGTGAGCTTGTAGATCGGCTATTTTGAAATAGCCTATGTATAAAACAGGGCTAAAGTGGTTAATGTATGTTTTCTAATATAATAGTTTATATTATGCAAAGTAACTAGTAACTAAAGTTTTCAAATAATTGTAGTGGAGTAAAAGTACAATATTTGTCTCTTTGTCTCTGAGATGTAGTGGAGTAGAAGTAAAAAGTACAGAACATTGGAAATAATAAAATAAAAGTAAAAATACCTAAACATTTTACTTGAGTACAGTACTTGAGTAAATGCAGTAAACTGCTTTACACCACTGCCGATGTACTGTCTCAATCATTGACACGGGGTGATGATAATAGTCCATGAGCCAGAGCCCCAAAATTGAGCAATGATTATCGAAAGAGTGGGCAAAACCAAACCTGTATTAAATTGTTCAGAGGGTCAATACGAGTAAATAAATATATGATAACCTCACCACAGGAGCAGCTTTTTCATGGTTATCACACATTTTGTTATTTTCCCCATACGTACATGACAGGTGAAAAAAATGACAAAATGTAAAAAAGAGTTATCATAATGAAACTTCCTGAGTTGATTACTTACATGAAGACAATGATTTATCGTATTACAAGTTTTCTGAAATTGTATATTTAAATATGCAAATTAGGCATTAGGAAAATATGCCCACATTTGCATAACTTTCCAGAATCAAACATTGGACAAAGCCAGAGTCAACATACTTATTTCATTTTGTTAAGATGTTGAAGTCAAAGGTTTTTAACGAGGGAATATTCAATATCTGGCTCAATTTTGGGGCTCTGGCTCATGGACTAAATGCCTAATTTGCATATTTAAATATACAATTTCAGAAAACTTGTAATACGATAAATCATTGCCTTCATGTAAGTAATCAACTCAGGAAGTTTCATTATGATAACTCTTTTTTAAAATGTTGTCATTTTTTCACCTGTCATGTACGTATGGGGAAAATAACAAAATGTGTGATAACCATGAAAAAGCTGCTTCTGTGGTGAGGTTATCATATATTTATTTACTCGTATTGACCCTATGAACAATTTAATATAGGTATGGTTTTGCCCACTCTTTCGATAATGAAATCTTGTCTGGCTCATGGACTATAACTTACGTTAGTTAGTAAGTCGTAAGTAAGTAAGTAAGTTAGTAAGTTTAAATATGCAAATTAGGCATTTAGTCCATGAGCCAGAGCCCCAAAATTGAGCCAGATATTGAATATTCCCTCGTTAAAAACCTTTGACTTCAACATCTTACTTACTTAGGTAAGTTAGTTAGTAAGTCGTTAGGAGAGAGAGCATGGAACAGGGAATGCAGCATGTCGTGTCATGTCGTGTGGTCTCCCTCCCGTCCACCAGGTGGAGCACCTGATCCAGGATCGAGGCTGGGAGTTCATGTGGAACGAGCGCCTGGGCTACGTCCTGACCTGTCCCTCCAACCTGGGCACCGGCCTGAGGGCCGGAGTGCACGTAAAACTGCCCAACCTCAGCAAGGTGAGAGAAAGCATTCAACCTCCCAGGGCGGCAACCTGTGCACGTATACGCAGGGACGTCACAGGCTCTCAGAAGGTGGGGGGGATGGACTTTCGGTGGACTATATACCCCTTATTTTACACTTTGGGCTATTCAAAAATAGCAGATATACAAGCTCATAGCGCGGCACCGAGTGCCGCGCTATGAGCTTGTAGATCTGCTATTTATTTTAAATCGTGAACATTTTTACAAATCTTTGAATATCGTTTTTTTTCAAGGGAACATTTGTAACTCTCAAATGTAAACAAATTTAGTATTTTTTTTAAATTGCGGTGGATTTTGTTAGTTTGTTAGGTTTTTTCCGGTGTTTTGGTTACTTTATTTCGGTTTTAGGGTTAGGGGTAGGTTATTTAATTATTTTTTTTGCCTGATTTTACCGATTTATTATTAATTCACTGCCAGAACTTTATTTCTTTGCGTTTGCCCACTGCCAGAGATTTTTAATTAAAAAAAAAAAGTACTCAGGAGCCGAGATACAAAATGTTTAAGTTTTAAGTTAACAAGGAAGTGGATGGGAGTCTAGATCTTCAACAAATCATATCTCCTTGGTCTTTAGGTTAAAAAATAAATAAATAAATAAGAAAAAAAAAAAAAGAAAAAAAAAAGAAAAAAAAATTAAAAGTCGTTTTAGTCGTTCTTGGCAGAGGGGGCTTAAAGGACAAAAGTCGTTTTAGTCGTTCTAGGCAGGGAATGAGTTAAAAAAAATGTATTTATTTTTTCAAAAAATGGGGGGTATGAAATCACGGATCTGTGAGAGTGAGGGTGTCGCGTCATACGCACAGTGAATGGCCGTGACGCCCCTGCGTATACGTCTAAAATCTAATTGATTTGCATTATTTGACATGATTGCCCTTTGACCCCCCGTATAGGACGCACGCTTCTCCAAGATCCTGGACAACCTGCGGCTGCAGAAGAGAGGCACGGGCGGAGTGGACTCCGCCGCCACCGGAGACACGTTCGACATCTCCAACAACGACCGTCTGGGCAAATCGGAGGCAGGTTTACGTTGTTGAGAGGTTTTGCCTTAAAGGAGAATTTTGGACTAAAGTTTTATTTACCTTTTCTATGATGTTACGATATCTTAGGATGAATGGTACAGTAGAACATTTTCATAACTCCACCCCTGGTCCGCTACAGCTTAAAATGTGCGCGGATAGGCCTTAGGTTAGATCACATATTTTAATAGCTTTTTTTTTTTTTTTTTTTTTTTAGATCTGATGTTCATAGTGACAGAACACTATGCAAAAAAAAAAAGAAAAAAAAAGAAAACCCTAAGTCTCGCTAGATGAGATTGCAATCTCGAGATTTCAATCTCGTCTAGCGAGACTTGTTTTTTTTTTTTTTTTGACAGTGTTCTGTCACTATGAACGTCAGATCTCTCACAAAAAAAACCAAAAAAAAGCTATTAAAATATGTGATCTAACCTAAGGCCTATCCGCGCACATTTTAAGCTGTAGCGGACCAGGGGTGGAGTTATGAAAATGTTCATCCTAAGATATCATAACATCATAGAAAAGGTAATAAAACTTTAGTCCAAAATTCTCCTTTAAATACCGTACATTTGTCTGGATTTGTATATGGGTTAACAGTGTCTTAATAAACAAAAAGGGGAGGAGGGCGCACACCAGTATTGGCGAGGTGCTGCTGACCTTGGTAAATAAGTTTAAAAGTAAAGAAAAGGCCGAACACTCGTGGTCACGATGCAGGATTTATTTTGACAACCGACGTTTCGACCTATAGCGAGGTCTTCTTCAGGGAATGGCTGTAATATGTGTAACAGTGTCTCCATAACACAATTTAAAAGGGGTGATTAGGTCAATGTCTTGGTTCAAAGATAACCTTTGTTTTGTGTGTGTGTGTGTGTGTGTGTGTGTGTGTGTGTGTGTGTGTGTGTGTGTGTGTGTGTGTGTGTGTGTGTGTGTGTGTGTGTGTGTGTGTGTGTGTGTGTGTGTGTGTGTGCGTGCGTGTTTACTGTGTGTGTGCGTGTGCGTGTTTACTGTATAGGTGGAGCTGGTTCAGCTGTTGGTTGACGGAGTCCACTACTTGATTGAATGCGAAAAGAAGCTGGAAAAGGGGAAGGACATCGCGGTTCCCGCTCCCATTCAGCTGTTCAAGAAATAAAGCCACCAGGAGGGAAGCTCTGTCCTCATTCACATCATAATATCTCAAACTGAGTTTGAAATAATAGTCTGAGTTTGAAAAAATGATAGTCACATTTTGAATGTCTGTTAAATGAGTCCACTGCTGGATGATTAGTCTGATCCATAGCCATGATCTGTGGTTATGCACAACTTCTACCTCAAGATAAGGTCTTAACCATAGATCTCACTTCAATAAAAACACCACTATACAATAATTTGTTTGCTGTCTTCTGGTGCTTTTTGTCTCTGTCATTATGTTCTTGGCACACTGCCACTTTTCTCCACAAATGTAACAGTGTAATATAATAATAATAATGAATAATAATCTTTATTTGTATAGCACCTTTCATGACATGGAATGCAGCTCAAAGTGCTTTGCAGAGCAAGAATACAATTACAGAAAAAGTACAACTGATTTAACAATAAAGCAAAAAAAGAAAAGCCTAAAACAAGATTGAAATAATAGCAAAAGGCAGTGAATCAGGCAAAACAGTGAGGACATGAATAACAACACAGAGATTTAAAAATCAACCAAAAGCAAGAGTGAAGAAATAGGTCTTGAGCTGTTGCTTTAAAACTATCCACAGAGGCTGTCTGTCAAAACAACATTAAAATAGCAAAAACTTCATAAATGTATCTTTTTCTTTCAAGACCGCAAGTCGAGTCTTACCGTTCCACGCTCGAACGTAAGAGCACTAAGGCTTCACTCTATCTTTTAAGACCAGAAGTTAGTGGACAGAGTGCAATATTAGAGGTCTTTGTGACCAGATTATGTCTATAAATCGCAACACAGGATCTCTTGAGTCATGTGATAAAGATTTATATCATTCAGATTTTTTATATTCCATTCTGATGGGCTATATATTCCAACATTTGCACATTGTATTCCAACAGCACATTGTGATGATGCATTGAGAGTTTATTTAATCATCTATTTTTGTTTTAAATATTGTGAACGTTTTTGAAATATTTGGCCTATAATGACCATGTTGAAAGTGGTCAAGTCTGTCTGTGGGTTTTATAAATAGGGCTCCCAAGCCAAGAAACCCAAGATTGCATCCCCTGCACTAACATCACTAACATCACCTGAACTAAGACACTGTAGAATAGGCTAAACAACTTCAACACTACAGTTTACTGAAGGTGGTCTCTGTATGTAGTAAACTGCAAGTTGCAACATGACGGGGTCAAAGGCCACAAGAGGGTTAAAGGCTGAATTGTTGTGTGAGGTTTAAGGTTTCTGAACAAGCATCATATTGTATACGATAACAAAACAGTGGATCAAGATCACTGAAGTGCACATATTTGACATGAAAAAGCTTTCGTTAAAGGACGACTTCACCCCATTTTCAACCTATCTTCATATAGTTGGTCCTCACTAATGATCATCGCCAGGCCGAAAGGCATGGCGAGAGAGTATGTTTTACCCCCTGTCCGTCCGTCCGTGTGTCCGTCCGTCCGTCCGTTTGTCCATCTGTCTGTGAACAGCGAATCCCTCGCACCGTTGGCCCGGTCGCTGAGAAACTGCGCACACACTCTCCTTGGATCCCAATTCAGAACCTCTGTCCCAAATTGTTCACATGGGCCTGTTATAGCGCCACCAGGAGGCCGATTTGTGCAAAACCCATTTTTGGGTATTACTCCTACAGATTTTATCCAAAATCACGCAAATCGGTACACCGTATCTCTATAGTCATGTGATCAAGACGCATCTGTCCCATATTTCATATTCCATCCTGATTGGCTAAGGTTGCCTTCCAAAGTTTGCAGGATTGGTCCATTTTGAACAAAATGTCTCACGCACGCACATTCCCACTAGGCCGAGGAAGAAATGCCACCCTTTTCACATTGGCCTATTACAGCGCCACCAGGAGGCCACTATAACCTACCTGACCTGGCGGAGACCTGTGCTCCGAGGAGCACTTTTTCTAGTTATAATATGATACCATTTTTGGTCTACCCTGTCTGTGTCTCAGAGGAGGGCTGTGGATAGTTCAGAAACCTGCCAACCAGTGACATCATCAATGGGGAATCCAAGCTAATAGAAACTGCAGTCTTTCTATCCCTGGAAAGTTAGCATGCTATAATGCCATTGTTATTGCATTAAGAAATATATAAATACACAAAATAAAATCATGTTCGAATGATGATGTCACTGGTAGTCGGGTTTCTGAAGTGTCCACAGCCCTCCTATGAAACACAGACCAAGTAGAAAAAAATGGCACCATTTTATCATGAGCACTAGTGAGGCTCACTTATATGAAGATAGGTTGAAATCTTAAAGGACGCCCTTTAAGATCAAAGGTTGAACAATGTGGAAGACAGCAGGTATCAACGTGATATGGAAGGCAATAAATGCCAATAAATCTTCATACTGCTGACAAGCAGAATGAGGATTTATTCCCTTCAATATAATATGAAGCCGTCAGTGGATTAAACGGCACAAAGTCCAAAGCATTTAGTCTTCGTTCACCACATCAAACAGCAGCAGTGGTAAGTAAAACCTCTGATTTGAATTGACTTTAAACCAACTTGTTTCTGTAAAGCGACTTTGAGTACCTAGAAAAGTGCTATATAAATGTTGTATTATTATTATTATTATTATTATTATTATTATTATAATTTGCACATGATTCCACATGTGTTTTGTGTCTTGCACATACATAGAGAATCCACAGGCATGTGTTACTATTTGATTGAAACCCCACTGATATATAATGTACTTTACTGGGTCCATTTCAAGGTCCTGGTGCTCACTTATAGAGCTTTGCATGGTCGGCCCCAGGCCAGACCACCTAAATGAAGAGGATCTGTTAACAGTTCCCAACACTAATTTAAAAACAAAAGCCTTTCAGGCTGTAGCTCCCAGGCTTTGGAACACTCTTCCACAAGTGTTGAGAACTTCAGCCTCTGTGGACATGTTTAAGAACAACCTTAAAACGCTCCTATTCGAACAAGTTTTTGCACATGTTACATGATTTTATTTCCACGTTTGTGTTGTTATTTGCTGTACTGCTTCAGGTGAATTGAACAGGCCTTTTCTGTTCTACCTGCTTTAATACCTTGTTTAGTTTTTAACCTAATTCAATTCAATTCAATTTTAATGTATGTGAAGCACTTTGTGAGCCCTCTCTGTGAGAAGTGCTATATAAACTAGACGCGTCGCAATTCAGGGCAATTGCAGAGTGTGGTTGCGCTGACGCGAGTCGCGGGTCGCTGCCGCCGGGACTCGAGGAATACGCTGGGAGGAATACCGTCGGAGGCTGCGCCAATTACATTGTCACCTAACTCCTGAGATCACTTGCGTTTCATTTTGAGAGGATTGATCCCCAACATAAGGTTTTTGCATCAAACGGTTCCATTTTGAGCATCTGTGGCGCCCCCTATGGATCAAAGTGGAAATGCTTTTTGGGATTTGTTGAGTAAACCACCCTTGACATGTTGGGATTGACTGGACGTTTCGTTCATGATTTGTGGCCTTTTTTGTAAAACGGGCCCCTTCCGCTAACTTTGGAAGCCATTTAAGGACGAACGGTAATGACTATCAAAATTCCGCTTGGAGGTGTTTATCGCATGGGTCCAGAGATCATCTGTACCGATTTTTGTGAAATAAAATGTACAAAATATGTGGGAGGAGGGGCTAAAAGTGTGTTTTGAAGAAAATTCTAAATGGCGGAAAATCTATCCTGACGCAAATGGGCATGGCCTATATGGGGAGATGCGTCATGACCCAAGGAATCTAGGGAAAATTATTATATTTTTATTCTATGACCTACGGTTCAAGAGTTATGGGCCAAAACGTAAAAAGAGCTGTTATAGCGCCACCATGAGGCCGACTGGTGTAATTATTTTTTCAATAATTTTGCACTAAATGATGAACCTCCCCTCCAAGTCTTGTAACTGGTAACCTTACGGTTGTTGAGAATAAAAATACTTGAAATCAAGTTTTTTCATTTCCCCATTAAAGTGGATTGGGAAATTTAATGCACTAATAAATCAATATAAATTAAACTATGTAACCAATCTCTTAGCAAAATACAAGCGCACGATTCCCGGTGAAGCCGGTCATTTTGACATATGGCACTAAATTGGGAAAAAGAAACTGTGGGAGGAGTTACGGTTTGAAATAAAGTTTATCTAGCATAATAATAAAGTGTAAGGATTACTATAGTAACCACACTAACTATCAGAATAATCACTTACTCACTAATCACTTAACCTACCTTTAACGGGACACGCAGTAATACATGGGGGCTCGGCTCAGCCTCAGAGAACACGTTTTGGTTGAGTAGAACAAAAAATACATATTATTAGAAATAGCACATTTATGCATTTGTTGGCCATTGACAGAACAGAGTGAGTGAGAGAGAGAGAGAGAGAGATGAAGAGAGAGAGAGAGAGATCTGATTGATTGATTGATTGATTGATTGATTGATTGAATACTTCATTAGAAGTTTACAGAAAAAAACACATGAAAGTACAGTTCAATACAAGGTCAGCTAAAGTTCAATACAAGGTCAGCTAAAGTACAGTTCAATACAAGGTCAGCTAATAGGACTTGAAAAACCCAAGAAAGCCATTGGCTTGTTTCCATTGGGGTCCTTTGTTCTCAATTCATAGAGACATTAAATGACAGACAGATATACACTACTATGCAGAACATCTATAAGCTGTTTAAAAATGAAGAAAAATAAAATATGTACAGTAAACAGTTCGAGGGGGGCGTGGGGGGCTAGGTTATGACTTTTACAGGGACCAGTTTCGAATTGCAGCCACCTGAAGGTACTCTTTTAGGGCAGTTTTGAAGGAGAGTAGGGTTTTACACTCCTTCACAACTTTTGGTAGGGCATTCCACATTTTGGTGGCATATCAGGAGAATAAATTCAACCCCATTTGTGCCAAATCTGGTTTGGACTTGATCGGTGGAGCTACCTCTGGTGTTGTGATTGTGGACTTCATTTACATTTTGTAAGTACTTTGACATGGGTATGTTAACATGGGTATGTTAACATGGGTATGTTAACGTTGTGGTGTATCTTGTAAACCAGGCCCATTGCAAGTTACTGTACTCTGTCCTCAACCCTGAGCCATCCGACCCTAGCAAAATGAGCTAGATGAGTTGTGGGTGTAAAGCCAAGAAGTAGCCTTACCAGTTTGTTTTGGGATGTCTGGAGCCTTATTTTTAAGGCCTTAGTGGTGTTGTGGTACCATGAGGTGCATTCATAGTCGAAGTATCCTTGGATGAGGGCCCCTGTTAGAGTCCTCAAAGTATTCTTACTGACTAGAGAGGAAATCCTATACAAAAAAATTGTTTTTTTGTTGACTTTGGAAGAGAGAGAGAGAGAGAGAGAGAGAGAGAGAGAGAGAGAGAGAGACTTTAAAAACCTTTATTTACACGTTGCTAAAACACAGGTTCTCACATTTTACACTCAACATTCACATTATGAAATGACGAGCCTTCTACCTGAAGATTAATCCAAAACATAACCCCTCATCCTCAACTGAGCAGATTACATCATTATAACACCACTGCTGCACAAAAGTCTCCTTGAAAAAATTAAAATCTATCCATACCCTTGACCTTACCAATGAGATAAACACACTGACTAGGTCCTGCATCACTTCCCTCTCTATCTTGTTTCTTCGTCAAATATATTGCCATTTTTGCTTCCCCTAAAAGGAAATTTAGAAATTGCCACTTAGCCGCATTGTTTCTCCTGTACCCAGCTCCAAATATAAACACAACTTTAGACCATTCCACTTCAAAAAAAGAAAACAAACTCTCTAACACACGAAATAAGGCATCAACCCTCCCACACTCCAAAAAACTATGGGAAATAGTCTCCGCCCTCCCACAAAAGGGACACTCATTTAGAACAGTTGAATTCATTTTTGACACAGTGGCATTAACTGCCACCGCCCCATGGAGAATCCTCCACTGCAAGTCCCCAGTCTGTTTCTTCGAGGGGAGTTTATACAAAGCTCTCCACCCCGGTTTGTTTTCCTCAGTTATGTCAAAATACCTTCTCCACACTGTGTCATCTTTCCCATTTAATTTCTCCCTGTTAAGAGCTTTAACACAGCACATGTACAAACCCTTACCATTTACCGTATACAAATCAACACTGTGAACCTTTTTCTCATTTAACAATGGTCCTGAACAGCTCCTTAGATCAGGATAAAGTTCTAACTCCGGGAAAGGGTCCTCTTCATCAGGGGTTTCCTCCCCCTCACTGTAAATCCTTAAGAGATCAAAGTCCTCCTCAGACAGTCTCTCAGCCCATCGCCCCAAGATGTACTCCACATAGCGGACTGACCTCAGCCCCAGCAGATCAGCTATTGCGTGTACATTTTTTAACCTTGGCCCAGCTACATCCACTAAAGTCACCATCCCAGCGGTGCACAGACTGTGAGTGAGGCTAGGTGTCGTACTGTCCTGAATGTCCAGCCTAGCCCCCCCAACAAGCGGTTCTTCTAGAAACCACTAAAGCGATGCAACAGGCTCCTCCATTGTTCATTTGAACCAAGCCCACGCCTTAAATACAGCCCTGTAAAAAGGCGATAATTCACTCATCTCAACACCATTACTGTTCATTAAAAACAAAGCAGAATCCATCCCCAGTCCATCTACCCTCCTCAGGATAGTACTCGCCACGTCCTTCCAGATGAGGTACTCATATCCAGTTGTTAGGTACTTCTGTATGAACTGCATCCGAAAAGTTGCAACTCTACTCTCAATGTGTATCAGTCCTTGCCCTCCCTCCTCCTTAGGCAAGAACAATACAGCTTGGGATATCCAATGCATTCTGTCCCAAAAGAAATCAACCATTAAAGCTTGCACTTTTTTGATCAAACCACTTGGTGGCTCCATGCACGCTAGACGATGCCACAATGTAGAGGCCACCAGATTGTTAATGACTAACGTTCTCCCCCTGAAAGACATTTTTGGCAGCAACCATTTCCATTTATTTAATTTTCCTTGCACCTTCTCTGTTACATTTTCCTAATTTTTATTCATAGTTTCCTCATCCCCAATGTAAATGCCCAAGTACTTGATTCCCCCCCGCTTCCACGCTAACCCACCCGGTAACTTCGGGAGACCCCCAGCCCACCTCCCTACTGCTAAGGCCTCACTCTTTTGCCAATTTACCTTTGCTTTGGTTAAACAACAAAAATCATTCACAATCCTTCCTAACTCATCAACATCTTTTTGCTTGGTGACCAGGATTGCGACATCGTCCGCATATGCTGATAAAACATGTGCTGTGTTAAACCCGGGCAAGACCAGACCATTAAGATCAGACCGTAATCTGTGCAACAGTGGTTCGATGGATAAAGCATACAGCATCCCCGACAGTGAGCACCCTTGCCGGACCCCCCGTTCTGCTCTAAAAGGGGCACTCAGTCCCCCATTTATCTTCAGTACACTCTCAATGTCCTGGTACAAAACCTTTATCATGGCTATAAGACCTGGGTGCAGACCAAAAAACTCTAGAATTTTCCAGAGGTATTGATGCTCCACCCGGTCGAACGCTTTTAATTGGTCCAGTGAAATGAGACCAACATCTAAACCTAATGAACCAGAGACGTCCAAAACATCACGAATCAGAGACACATTGTCTACAATTGACCTACCAGGCACGCAATAGGTTTGGTCTAAATGTATAACATGATCTAGCACCTCCCTGAGTCTATTAGCCAGAGCTTTGGACAGAATCTTATAGTCCGTGCAAAGGAGAGACACTGGACGCCAGTTTTTAATGTCCTTCAGATCACCTTTCTTGGGCAGCAGAGTTAAGACCGCTCTCCTGCAACTTAGCGGCAAACACATTTCTCCAAAACTTTCATTCAAAACTTCCAACAAGTCCTCCTCCAACTCCTCCCAGAAATCTTTGTAAAACTCCACGGTCAGCCCGTCAATGCCAGGGGCTTTTCCACCCTCCATGCCTTGCAAAGCCGCATGCAGCTCAGCCAGTGTCAGAGGGCCCCCCTGACCACGGTTCTCCTCAGCGGGAATCAGAGGAACTCCATCACAAAATGATGAAAACAGCGGCTCATTGTCTTTGAATTCACTCTTATATAGATCAGAGTAAAAATCCACTGCCACACGCCGGATCTCTCCAGCCTCTGTTATCTCCTGCCCTTCAGGTGAACGTAACGTGTGCAGGACTCTGCTCTGTCCATTCTTTTTCTCTAGACCAAAAAAGAAACTGGAAGGTGCATCCATCCGATTTGCGCCCTGGAACCTAGACCGCACCAATGACCCTTGCGCCTTTGTGCCCAGTAGGTCTTCAAGCATGCTTTTTTTAGACTTTAGGACTTCAAAATGTCCTCTATCTCCTGTGGACTCCCACACATTCTGCAGGTCCACTAACTCAGCCTCTAGATCTTTCATTGATCTGGCGATGTCCCTTGTAACATTAAAAGTGTACTGTTGACAAAGCTGCTTAATTTGAACGTTCCCAAAATCCCACCACTGCCTCAGTGACTCAAAACTTTGCTTCTCACTCTTAAAACCCTTCCAAAAAAACCTTAACACCTCCTTAAAATTTTCATCAAGGAGTAAAGTGGAGTTGAAATGCCAGTAAGCACTCCTTGGTTTCACATTTGTGATAAGCACATCTCCCACCACTAGAGAATGATCGGAAAACCCCACTGGCAGCATTTCACACTTCTTAATGACACCAAACTGGTGTTTGAAACAATAAAACCTATCCAGCCTAGCTAAAGAGATAACATTTTCCCTAACATGAGCCCATGTGTACTGTCTCTTTGTATCATGTAATTCTCTCCATAAGTCCACTAAATTGTGTGTCTCAATGAGGTTGCTCAGTACTCTTTGTGATTGCTTGTGAGGTTCAATATGATTGCGATCGTATTGATCATTTTGAGTACAGTTAAAATCCCCACCAAGGTACAAATAATCATCCGAATTACAAGTCATTAAAAACTCATTCAAAGTATTTAATGCCCTTACCCTGTCCTGTCCAACAACAGGTGCATACATATTAATCAAAACTATTGTGTAATTTTCATACTTTGCTTTAACAATCATAAGTCTCCCTTCCACTTTAACCTGAACCTCATAAGTGATGGGTGCAAAACTCTTTGAAAACAGGATTGCAACCCCCCCCACTATTTGATTTCAAAGAGCTCAAGCAAACTTCCCCCTCCCATTCTGCCTTCCAATCCGTTTCATTCCTTTCATCAGTATGAGTTTCCTGCACCAACATCACATCAATACCTTTCATTTTTACAAGCTCATACAACATTGCCCTTTTTTTCATATCCCTTGCTCCGTTAAAGTTTAATGTGGCAATTCTGAACTCACTCATTTGTAAAAAAAGAGGAAACCACCCATATTGACAGTATGGACCAACTAAAAAAGAAGACAAAAAAATTAAACTGTTTCCTTTCCATCATCATTTTCCATTTCGCGGTTCACTTTCTGTAGAATCTTTTTTACCCTATAAGTTTCCTGGTCTGTGAAAGCCCCTCTACCTTTTTTTTCATATTGGCCTTGGCTGAAACAATGAATGATTCTTTTCGAGGGAAAAAACTTGCTACTTTAACCCCCTTCACATTTTTTTCTGCCAACTTATAGTTAACCGGCTCCTCCTCTGCTGCCCCACACTCCCACCCCCCAAACTCAGTCTCTGAACTTTCATCAGAGGATTCATCTCCCTCTCCTACCAGACTGTCACCTCTATCCTCTGTCACCTTTTTTGGTTTTGGTGGAAACAAGATTTGTTTTGCCTTTCTTTTCCCTCCCACCACCTTTACACTGTCCTCTCCGCCACCCATGTCCACATCCGTTGCCACCTTCCCTTCTACTCCAGCCACACCCCTTGCCCCACTCCCCTCCTCCCCCACCTGACTGGCGCTAGGACTGCTGCCTTCCTGAATGCTCACAACCTCACTCTCAATGTCACCAGTAACCTCATCCGCTACAGATTCACCACCATTCACCTGCCCTTCTACTCCAGCCTCACCCCTTGCCCCACTCCCCTCCTCCCCCACCTGACTGGCGCAAGGACTGCTGCCTTCCTGAATGCTCACAACCTCACTCTCAATTTCACCAATAACCTCATCCGCTACAGATTCACCACCATTCAACCCCTCTCCATTCTGTTGCTGTCCGTTCTCATCCCCCTCCCCCTCAGTCCTATCCTCCTGTCCCACAGCCTCTCCCTCCTTGCTCCCCTCCCCTGTCTCTCCCCCAGCAGCTGACTGCCCCCATGGATTAGCCCCGCCCCCTTTTTTCGCACCACTCGTCCCAGCAGCACTGGCTGAACTGGACGGCTGTACGTCTGGACACGTTCTAAATAAATGCCCCTCCGCCCCACATTCAAAACACTTCATGCTTTCTGTTGTGGCAAAAAGAGTGTAATCAAACCCCTCTACTTTTATTTTAAAATTTATTCTCATGTCCCAGGTCTTATCCATCAAAATCATGAAAACCGTTCTCCTATGTGACACCACATGCTTCAACGCAGGTGATTTACAGCCTGAAGGCATCTTTTTTAATTGGTGACACAACCTTCCCATATCGTGTCAACTCCCTCACAATAAGCTCATCTCTTATGAACGGAGGGACGTTTGACAGTGAGACCTTTGTGGCCGGTGTGGTGAGAGACGCTACTGACACAAACGTGTCTTTTATCACCACGCCTTTCACAACAACAGTGTTTGCTTTCTCCACACCGTCCACAAAAATCACCACTCCACCATTCATCCTGGCAGCAGACATTACACTCGCCGCTCCCACCACCTTTGCTACAGCCAAGCTGACCTCTTCCACAGAACAAGAGAAACTTGGCGAGATCTTAACGCCATGTTTCCTTGTCAAGTTTGTGAACTCCATGACGCCGACAGCAGCAGCCACTGCCGCGGCGCACAGAAGCCACAACCCCCGCTGCTTACAGCGAGGTTTAAACACTAACCAATGAATGAAAAACCACTTTAAAAAACAAACCAGCAAAGCATAAGCTCCGTAGAAAGTCACTCCACACCACCCGCTCACACATGCGAGAGAGAGAGAGAGAGAGAAAGAGAGAGAGAGAGAGAGAGAGAGAAGCAGCGTGTGTGGGACTGGCTGTACAGGATTTTGACAGATAGTCCATGAGCCAGAGCCCCAAAATTGAGCAATGATTATCGAAAGAGTGGGCAAAACCATACCTATAATAAATTGTTCATAGGGTCAATATAAGTAAATAAATATATGATAACCTTTCCACAGGAGCAGCTTTTTTATATTTATCACACATTTTGTTATTTTCCCCATACGTACATGACAGGTGAAAACATGACAGAATTTAAAAAATCACACCCAGTGTGAAGTGGGCGGTGTGGTCACAGTGGTCATCACAGTGATGGAAGTTCACTTAAAGAAAAGTAATATTGTGGACCAACCATTGTACACCCCTAACTTAAAAAAAAACATAAATGTGTTTTTTTTTAAGTAAAAAAAAAGTTTATAAAAAAAACATAAATGTGTTTTTTTTAAGTGCATAGTCCTATTTATAGGGCTATGCACATGTGTCATGTTTCACTAGCCAATCACAGTCCTGAATAGACTGTGATTGGCCAATCACGGTGCAGGGTTAGGGGGGTACACTGGTGGCCAATCACAGTGCAGGGTTGGGGGGTGCAATTTCCAAACCTCACATATAGGGGCGGTTTCACCGCCCAAAAATAGTTATCATAATGAAACTTCCCCAGTTGATTACTTACATGAAGACAATGATTTATCGTATTACAAGTTTTCTGAAATTGTATATTTAAATATGCAAATTAGGCATTTAGTCCATGAGCCAGAGCCCCAAAATTAAGCCAGATATTGAATATTCCCTCATTAAAAACCTTTGACTACAACATCTTAACAAAATGAAATAAGAATGTTGACTCTGGCTTTGTCCAATGTTCCAATGTTGATTCTGGAAAGTTATGCAAATTCGGGCATATTTTCCTAATGCCTAATTTGCATATTTAGATAAACAATTTCAGAAAACTTGTAATACGATAAATCACTGCTGCCTTCCTGAATGCTCACAACCTCACTCTCAATCATAAAGCATGTTTTTTTTAGACTTTAGGACTTCAAAATGTCCTCTATCTCCTGTGGACTCCCACACATTCTGCAGGTCCACTAACTCAGCCTCTAGATCTTTCATTGATCTGGCGATGTCCCTTGTAACATTAAAAGTGTACTGTTGACAAAGCTGCTTAATTTGAACGTTCCCAAAATCCCACCACTGCCTCAGTGACTCAAAACTTTGCTTCTCACTCTTAAAACCCTTCCAAAAAAACCTTAACACCTCCTTAAAATTTTCATCAAGGAGTAAAGTGGAGTTGAAATGCCAGTAAGAACTCCTTGGTTTCACATTTGTGATAAGCACATCTCCCACCACTAGAGAATGATCGGAAAACCCCACTGGCAGCATTTCACACTTCTTAATGACACCAAACTGGTGTTTGAAACAATAAAACCTATCCAGCCTAGCTAAAGAGATAACATTTTCCCTAACATGAGCCCATGTGTACTGTCTCTTTGTATCATGTAATTCTCTCCATAAGTCCACTAAATTGTGTGTCTCAATGAGGTTGCTCAGTACTCTTTGTGATTGCTTGTGAGGTTCAATATGATTGCGATCGTATTGATCATTTTGAGTACAGTTAAAATCCCCACCAAGGTACAAATAATCATCCGAATTACAAGTCATTAAAAACTCATTCAAAGTATTTAATGCCCTTACCCTGTCCTGTCCAACAACAGGTGCATACATATTAATCAAAACTATTGTGTAATTTTCATACTTTGCTTTAACAATCATAAGTCTCCCTTCCACTTTAACCTGAACCTCATAAGTGATGGGTGCAAAACTCTTTGAAAACAGGATTGCAACCCCCCCACTATTTGATTTCAAAGAGCTCAAGCAAACTTCCCCCTCCCATTCTGCCTTCCAATCCGTTTCATTCCTTTCATCAGTATGAGTTTCCTGCACCAACATCACATCAATACCTTTCATTTTTACAAGCTCATACAACATTGCCCTTTTTTTCATATCCCTTGCTCCGTTAAAGTTTAATGTGGCAATTCTGAACTCACTCATTTGTAAAAAAGAGGAAACCACCCATATTGACAGTATGGACCAACTAAAAAAGAAGACAAAAAAATTAAACTGTTTCCTTTCCATCATCATTTTCCATTTCGCGGTTCACTTTCTGTAGAATCTTTTTTACCCTATAAGTTTCCTGGTCTGTGAAAGCCCCTCTACCTTTTTTTTCATATTGGCCTTGGCTGAAACAATGAATGATTCTTTTCGAGGGAAAAAACTTGCTACTTTAACCCCCTTCACATTTTTTTCTGCCAACTTATAGTTAACCGGCTCCTCCTCTGCTGCCCCACACTCCCACCCCCCAAACTCAGTCTCTGAACTTTCATCAGAGGATTCATCTCCCTCTCCTACCAGACTGTCACCTCTATCCTCTGTCACCTTTTTTGGTTTTGGTGGAAACAAGATTTGTTTTGCCTTTCTTTTCCCTCCCACCACCTTTACACTGTCCTCTCCGCCACCCATGTCCACATCCGTTGCCACCTTCCCTTCTACTCCAGCCTCACCCCTTGCCCCACTCCCCTCCTCCCCCACCTGACTGGCGCTAGGACTGCTGCCTTCCTGAATGCTCACAACCTCACTCTCAATGTCACCAGTAACCTCATCCGCTACAGATTCACCACCATTCACCTGCCCTTCTACTCCAGCCTCACCCCTTGCCCCACTCCCCTCCTCCCCCACCTGACTGGTGCAAGGACTGCTGCCTTCCTGAATGCTCACAACCTCACTCTCAATTTCACCAATAACCTCATCCGCTACAGATTCACCACCATTCAACCCCTCTCCATTCTGTTGCTGTCCGTTCTCATCCCCCTCCCCCTCAGTCCTATCCTCCTGTCCCACAGCCTCTCCCTCCTTGCTCCCCTCCCCTGTCTCTCCCCCAGCAGCTGACTGCCCCCATGGATTAGCCCCGCCCCCTTTTTTCGCACCACTCGTCCCAGCAGCACTGGCTGAACTGGACGGCTGTACGTCTGGACACGTTCTAAATAAATGCCCCTCCGCCCCACATTCAAAACACTTCATGCTTTCTGTTGTGGCAAAAAGAGTGTAATCAAACCCCTCTACTTTTATTTTAAAATTTATTCTCATGTCCCAGGTCTTATCCATCAAAATCATGAAAACCGTTCTCCTATGTGACACCACATGCTTCAACGCAGGTGATTTACAGCCTGAAGGCATCTTTTTTAATTGGTGACACAACCTTCCCATATCGTGTCAACTCCCTCACAATAAGCTCATCTCTTATGAACGGAGGGACGTTTGACAGTGAGACCTTTGTGGCCGGTGTGGTGAGAGACGCTACTGACACAAACGTGTCTTTTATCACCACGCCTTTCACAACAACAGTGTTTGCTTTCTCCACACCGTCCACAAAAATCACCACTCCACCATTCATCCTGGCAGCAGACATTACACTCGCCGCTCCCACCACCTTTGCTACAGCCAAGCTGACCTCTTCCACAGAACAAGAGAAACTTGGCGAGATCTTAACGCCATGTTTCCTTGTCAAGTTTGTGAACTCCATGACGCCGACAGCAGCAGCCACTGCCGCGGCGCACAGAAGCCACAACCCCCGCTGCTTACAGCGAGGTTTAAACACTAACCAATGAATGAAAAACCACTTTAAAAAACAAACCAGCAAAGCATAAGCTCCGTAGAAAGTCACTCCACACCACCCGCTCACACATGCGAGAGAGAGAGAGAGAGAGAAAGAGAGAGAGAGAGAGAGAGAGAGAGAGAGAAGCAGCGTGTGTGAGGACTGGCTGTACAGGATTTTGACAGATAGTCCATGAGCCAGAGCCCCAAAATTGAGCAATGATTATCGAAAGAGTGGGCAAAACCATACCTATAATAAATTGTTCATAGGGTCAATATAAGTAAATAAATATATGATAACCTTTCCACAGGAGCAGCTTTTTTATATTTATCACACATTTTGTTATTTTCCCCATACGTACATGACAGGTGAAAACATGACAGAATTTAAAAAATCACACCCAGTGTGAAGTGGGCGGTGTGGTCACAGTGGTCATCACAGTGATGGAAGTTCACTTAAAGAAAAGTAATATTGTGGACCAACCATTGTACACCCCTAACTTAAAAAAAAACATAAATGTGTTTTTTTTAAGTAAACAAAAAGTTTATAAAAAAAACATAAATGTGTTTTTTTTAAGTGCATAGTCCTATTTATAGGGCTATGCACATGTGTCATGTTTCACTAGCCAATCACAGTCCTGAATAGACTGTGATTGGCCAATCACGGTGCAGGGTTAGGGGGGTACACTGGTGGCCAATCACAGTGCAGGGTTGGGGGGTGCAATTTCCAAACCTCACATATAGGGGCGGTTTCACCGCCCAAAAATAGTTATCATAATGAAACTTCCCCAGTTGATTACTTACATGAAGACAATGATTTATCGTATTACAAGTTTTCTGAAATTGTATATTTAAATATGCAAATTAGGCATTTAGTCCATGAGCCAGAGCCCCAAAATTAAGCCAGATATTGAATATTCCCTCATTAAAAACCTTTGACTACAACATCTTAACAAAATGAAATAAGAATGTTGACTCTGGCTTTGTCCAATGTTCCAATGTTGATTCTGGAAAGTTATGCAAATTCGGGCATATTTTCCTAATGCCTAATTTGCATATTTAGATAAACAATTTCAGAAAACTTGTAATACGATAAATCATTGTCTTCATGTAAGTAATCAACTGGGGAAGTTTCATTATGATAACTATTTTTAAAATTCTGTCATTTTTTCACCTGTCATGTAGGCCTACGTATGGGGAAAATAACAAAATGTGTGATAAATATGAAAAAGCTGCTGTGGAAAGGTTATCATATATTTATTTACTTATAATTGACCCTATAAACAATTTAATATAGGTATGGTTTTGCCCACTCTTTCGATAAGGAAATCTTGGCTCATGGACTAAAGGTCCTTACACACCGGGGCGATTTTTTCGTGCGAATAATACGCTTTTTTTAAAAACCTTATAAAGTCAATGCAAGCGTACATGGCGCGAAAAAGCGTCTTTTAATTATTCGGAACGAGTCCGAATTTTGCGTATATTCGCACATTCGCCGGTGTGTAAGGACCTTAAGAGTGACAGAAATACATTAATTTGGTCTAGGTGGAGTTTCTCTGGCCTGAAATCAAAAGCGATGTCTGTTTAAACCGTTGAGCTGTTAGGCAGTGATCACATTCTTAAAATTGGTAACATTTCCCTTTCCTCTTTGCACTGACCAACAAACAGGAATCATCTCCTTCCGTCAGAGACGTCACCTTGGCACCCTTCCTGCGGCTCTAGATCCTCCGGTAACCATGAGAGCCTGGCATGGATTGCGAGTGGCGTTCGCCGTGGGTTCTGTGTTCACGATTCTGCTGATTGTGTATTGGGATCAAGTGGGCGTGGGGTTCAACCTCTACCCCCTCCAGGATCCTAAGCGTGACTCGATGCACGACCCGTTCGGCTCCTCCTACCCTCTCCCCTGGGCCAAGACGGTCGAGGAAGAGGAGGAGGAGCGACAGAAGGAGAGGAAGAGGAGGATCTTTGACGTGTGCACGGCGATGGGGAACGAGTCAGTGCAATTCCCTGGAAAGTCTCTGACATTTAAGCAGATCCACAACCATGAACTGGACCACCTCATAGTAGATGACGACCACAGGATTATCTACTGCAACGTTCCCAAGGTACCACTGGGGTGTGTGTGTGTGTGTGTGTGTGTGTGTGTG
Source organism: Gymnoscopelus braueri (assembly GCF_963280865.1). Taxonomy (NCBI): domain Eukaryota; kingdom Metazoa; phylum Chordata; class Actinopteri; order Myctophiformes; family Myctophidae; genus Gymnoscopelus; species Gymnoscopelus braueri. The sequence goes on along the minus strand of NC_137624.1, from coordinate 43,587,427 downwards.
TGTGTGTGTTTGTGTGTGTGTGTGTGTGTTCGTGTGCATGTGCGTGTGCGTGTGCGTGTGCGTGTGCGTGTGCGTGTTTGTGTTTGTGTTTGTGTGTGTAGTGTACATGCGTGTGTGTGTTCTCCCAGGTCATGGTTGTGTCTCATCTCCTCTTCCAGATAGCATGTAGCAACTGGAAGAGAGTTATGCTGGTGTTGGCTGGCTCTCTCAACCCCCTGTCAGGAAAACCCTTCACTGACCCGAGTTCAATACCTATTGAACTGGTACACAACCCCGCTCGCCTCCACTCCTTCGCCAAGTATGACACACACACACACACACACACACACACACACACACACACACACACACACACACACACACACACACACACACACACACACACACACACACACACACACACACACACACACACACACAATGATGAGCACAAACCCTATAAAATTCCAACTGGAGTCATCAATTTTGTCCCCCCAATTTGACCTTTTCTTGTCACATAGTCCACATTCAGGGATTTTGTCCACAAACGTGGACACGCAAACACACACACACACACACACACACACACACACCCCCCCACCCCCCCACACACACACACACACACACACACACACACGTTTAAAGGTTATGTCGATCTATGTTTATCGCGTGTCACTTCCATCTCTCTCTCCCCATTTCCTCTCAGACTACTGTATACTATCTAATAAAAGGCAGATAAAGCCAAAAACAATTATATTGAAAAAAAATCTTAATGTAACAAATTATTACGTTATTATATTATGCAAAAACCTGTTATTACGCTATCGCTCATGATTTTATTACATTATGAGCTTTTATGACATTTAGTTTATTATATTATGAACTGTTATTACGCCGTTATTACATTATGAGTTGCTACAAGGTGCTCTATATCACCAAGATGGCCGCCAGGGGAAAGGGGCGGGCGAGTTTCTGATAGTAATTTCTCCCCATTATGTTCAGTTGTGTGTGTTCAGAGATGTTATTAATAATTGGAAATTAGAAATGTATCTTTCCTGCATTTTTGGGTGAGCGGGGAACATAGAACCTTTTTTTTTGTTAATGGGGAACATAGAACCTTTTTGGGGTAAACGGGGAACATAGAACCTTTTTTTAGGTAAAAGGGGAACATAGAACCCAGGGAACATAGAACCTTTTTTGGTAAGTGGGGAACATAGAACCTTTTTTGCGGGGAACATAGAACCTGGGGAACATAGAACCTGGGGAACATAGGTACGGTCCCAATAAATGCACTCCCTGTTTTATGTTCATTAATGAATACAGGCAGACGTTGTTTAGTTAATTTTCTGACTATCAAGGTTATATTGTGGTCAGAGAGACCTGTTATTAAGTTATATGTCCTTGTAATTTGTTCTGATCTGTTTGTAAACATTAGGTCAATTAAAGTTTTACTTGTTCGGGTGATTCTTGTAGGGTCCTTTACCATCTGATTAAAATTATGTTTTGACATTAACATTTTCAACTTTTGTCCACCATTTTTACATCCAGTTTACATTTATGTCCCCTAAAAATAAGGTTTCAAGGTGGCAGTTTAACATTTTAAGCATTTCATCAAGGTCATGATAGAATGAGACATCATGTGATGGTGGGTTGTACAGGACAACAACATTAAAATTCATCTTTGGGGACAATACTACATTCACAGCTAAACATTCTAAGGACGTGTACAGTTTGATTTAGTTACATTTAAAAGTGTTTCTGACATACAATAATACGCCTCCTGCCCTTCCATATGATCTGTCCTTTCTATAGCAAACATAGCCAGGAACATCAATCACACTAGTTGCGATATTATGAAGCCACGTTTCACTCAGCGCTAAGAAATTTAAATTAGAGTCTATCAGGAGATTATTTATTTCATCTACTTTTAATCTCATACTCTGAATGTTCAGGTGGCCACCCAGGATACCTTTGGGTTTAGACGTTGGCTTCCATATCACCTTAGCATGGTTGACAGTCTGGAAGAATCTGTATTCACGTTGTTTTCGTGCCGACTGGATACCTTTTTTATTGGTTCCATCGGCAGCGTTGATCACTCGCTCAGGCGGCTGGAGTTGCCTGCTAGCGTGTGACTGTGTAGAATCTCCAGACAGTTCATGTCCCTCCGGGTGGAAAACAGGGCCAGCAGGTAGATTAGGGTCCCGTGGGTTCGCTGCAATGTGCACCGTGTCCTGGGCAAACTTCAGCCCGAACGGATCCAGCCGTGCGTCCGCATCTCCAACCGATCCAGCCCCGCTGCGCACTGATCCCCATGAGGCCACCGCTCTGGTGAGGGCTGGCAGCCCACTGGCGTCTGCGTTCATTTGCCCCACGTTCGGTCCACTCACTGGTGTTTGTTCCGGGACCAAGTTGGTTGATGGGCCGGGGTTCAGGTGTACATCGCCGGATAGCAGAAGTAGAATCAGTAGTATTCTATAAGCATACCACCGACCTCTTTTCCACGTCTTTTGTTTGTTGTTGTTTGGTGTATCGTGGCAGCATTCCTTTGACATGGTGGTCGAATAAATCATAAGGTATCCATACCCAAGGAAATTCAACCTCTGCGTTTCATTTAGAAGCGTAGAGTGGTCATTTGCTATTTTTTGCATTTGTTTTTCCGCATTGTTCATATTGAAGCATTGTCCCAGTGTGACCAGCAGAAACCAGCAGCAAAGCAGCAGTGCGCAAACATTTCGGTTATCTCTGCGCTTAACATGCTTCTTTGATCTAAGCATGTTCTTGTACTGGTGGATGTTTGTTTAAAAACAATGCCCAAAACCGTAAATAATTGCAGGATAAAGCAAATTAAAGGGATATGTGTGGAGCCTAACAAACCACACACACCCTCGGCTGCCATGTTCCACCCTCCTGCCTCGTCACTCGCGGAATCCCCAATTCCCACGACCCCACCCCCTGCTGCCACCAAGGGTAGGTGCGAACCTGAACCTGCTTGTTTACCACACAAAAGCGACCTGAACTACAATAATCAAGCTCTGTAGTTTACCAAATATTCAGTTTAAGACGAGCCCCCATTTGTCATGTCCTGGCTCCAAGGCCACAACAAAAAAGTGGAAACGACACGGAGGTAATGCATAAATAAGTGTTAAGTTTATTAACACATGGTGAAATAATTCAAGAAAGCAACAAGTTAGGTTTCCAAATTATATCAGGCAGGGAAACATGCTGCCCATTACAACTGAGGCTAACAAACCAACATAACTAAACCAGATTAATTTATATTAATTTATAAATTACTTGAGAGACATGTCTCAAGTAATTTATAAGTTAATTAACAAAAACTGGGCCTCACATGTAGGGCCTCACATGTAGACCATTCATGCTTTATGTCATGTTTTGTACTTTAACAGAATCTGATGATGATGCGGGGGAGGAGAACATGATGGGTAACTATAATATAATTAATTTATAATAATTTATGATTCCAATGTCAAGAATAACAATCAAATGCTTGTAATAAGGCTATGTCTATTATTTTTGGAGGAAGTTGCAGTTGCAGTCCAGCCAGGACCACAATGTGTTACTCACTGCTTGTGAGTATTGATGTCAATTTATGAAATATGATAACGATGTGTACTTTATTCACAACATGTAACAAGCCTTGCCAAGCCTAGTGGAGTGTGTTGACAGTTCTCGGGGCAGGGAAATGTCCACTCCACGTGAGTACTCTTCTCCCGTTGCACCATTCAGGACAAGGTGTTACACACCACTTGTGAATTAAGTGCGGTAATGATTGCTTTAGTATACTCATGAAGGCAACATGAACAGGCTGATTTATATGTTTCAGACAATCAAGCCCTGGGTGGCCTGGTGGATGTCATGGTGTGGGCACCATTTCTGTCGAGTTGGAGCATGCTGAGGGGTCTCGGCACAGGGAAATGTCTGCACACAGTGAGTATGAATCACATTTAAATCTAAAAACATTATCTGTCTTTTCCAGGCTCTCGACATGCAAGCCTAGCACCTCAGAGCAGAGAAACAAGTCAAGTGAGTATTTGTCACATTTTAAAAGGTCACCTTTTTGCTTACTTATCAGCCATGTTAACATATTCACTGCTATTGACGTAGATCTACGTCAATTTAAAAAAAAAAAATAGAAATTACGCTAGAGAACCTATGAATGATCCCTTGACTGCGAGAGAAGGAATGGACGGATATGACATCATCCCAAAAAGATTCACTTCCATCCACGTAGAAAAACTTTTTTTGGTGAAAACGAGCCATATTCAACTGCCGATTACAACAGAATGGACGATTGTTGTAAAAAAAAATTGCTCTGGTGGATAGATGAGACCCTCCCCCTGATTAATTTTGTTTACATTTGTGCCCACATCTTGGCTTCTGTGGCTCCCTGTGGATCATCAAAATAAGGTAAAAAACGCTGGCAGCAGCGGATGAATTAATTATTTAATATCTGGTAGTGAATGTGTTAAATTTAAGAACATTTGTGTTCTTCAGGAGCTCAACAAGCAAACCAAAACACAGCTAGAGGTCCTCCAAGGCATGGCTATCGCTAGGGCACAACATCAGTAGCGACTGACTTCTACTGGTTATATGTGTATCAGAGGAGATGTGTGATTGTCAACATCTAAGACCAACCAGTGTGTATCAAAAACGTATTACTCGTTAAAATGTTAAAGGATCTAGATTGATTGATTGCTGCTATCTTGCTATCTATCTGACCATGACATAAATCACAATGTCACATGTAACATACATCTGACCCACCATAATCAAAAGGATAACACAATTTCCATTGCAGTCCTTGGTATGAGGTGTGTTGAGGTGAGCTTAAATAACCCGCTGATTGGTCAGCTGATGTCACGTCAGCTATGACGTATGGTCTGTGTAATAGTATTGTAGTAAGCTCCGTAAGCGCCTGCATGACCGCAGTGTGTAACCTCTCGAGTGTATACTGCCTGAACTAACTCGCAGGCTACGTATAATTTACAGGCAAATTGAGGAGGAATGGCAGCACTCTTTAAGGTGAGGAAAGATGTGGGTCTGTGTGTGAGTGTCTATAGAAGGCTCACCCAGCTGGCAGAGTTGCCACAGATGCATCGGATGCTGAGACAGACATGCAGGGACTACGCGGACAGAGAACTGGCCCCCATCGCTGCTAAACTGGATAAACAACACCTTTTCCCTGCCAAACAGATCCAGGAGTTAGGTGCCATGGGGGTGATGGCCATAGCAGTGCCAGAGGAGCTTGGCGGGGCTGGGATGGACTACTTGGCGTACAGTCTGGCCATGGAGGAGATAAGCCGAGGCTGTGCCAGCACAGGAGTGGTGGTCTCAGTTAACAACTCTCTCTACGTCGGCCCGATATTGACATTTGGTACAGAGGATCAAAAGCACAGATGGATCCCCCCATTTACCACCGGAGAGAAGGTGGGCTGCTTCGCGCTCAGCGAGCCGGGCAACGGCAGCGATGCGGGAGCAGCCTCCACACTGGCCAGACAGGAGGGAGACCAGTGGGTTCTGAACGGCACCAAAGCCTGGATCACCAACAGCTGGGAGGCTTCTGCCGCCGTCGTGTTCGCCACCACGGACAAGACGCTCAAACACAAGGGCATCAGCGCCTTCCTGGTGCCCATGCCACACCCGGGGCTTTCACTGGGAAAGAAAGAGGACAAACTGGGCATCCGAGCCTCGTCCACGTCCGACATCATCCTGGAGGACTGCAGGATTCCCCTGGACAACATGCTGGGCCCTCGCGGTGCCGGCTTCACGATAGCCATGCAGAGCCTGGACGGCGGGCGTATCGGCATCGCGTCCCAGGCTCTGGGCATCGCTCAGGCCGCTCTGGACTGCGCTGCCGACTATGCGCACAAGCGTACTGCGTTTGGAGCTCCCATTGGCAGGATGCAGGCCATACAGTTTAAACTTGCCGACATGGCTCTGGCTCTGGAGAGTGCCCGTCTGCTGACCTGGAGGTCTGCACTCCTACGAGACTCCAGGAAAGCCTTCACTAAGGAAGCAGCCATGGCTAAACTGGCGGCGTCCGAAGCGGCCACATACTGCTCCCACCAGGCCATCCAGGTTTTAGGGGGGATGGGCTACGTGACGGACATGCCTGCAGAGAGGCACTACCGTGACGCACGCATCACAGAGATATATGAGGGAACCAGCGAGATCCAGAGATTAGTTATTGCTGGACAACTACTAAAAGAATACCAACCATAGACCATTACTGCTTTGTCAATACGATCATAATACAGTACCTGTGATAAATGAGAAAAATAGATAATGAGGATTATGCAATCTGGAGCTAGATTTGTGTTAAAGGACGTCTTCACCCATATTCATGTAATTAGTCCTCACTAATGGTCATTGTAATAGGGGAACCTAATCACTCTGTGTCTCAGAGCAGGGCTGTGGACATTTCAGAAACCTGCGTACCTGGAAAGTTAACATGTTATAATAGAAGCCATTGTTCTTGCATTAATAACAAAAATATATCTTACTATCTTACTACTACATAATTGACAAAAGCTCAGAAAGTTCGTGCGGGGTAAGCAAGCACAGGATCACTCCATTTGCCCCGAAACTTGCCACAGACTGTTGATCAGAGCTATGGCTATGTTTTAGGCATCTTACCCCACCTCGATCTGTGATCAGACTCTCGGCTTGATTGATTCTCTGATTTGGCTATCAGACCCTCAGCCTGATATGGCAGGTTGCCACAGCAACCATAATACAGGAAGTTTGACCTCTTTATCACAATTACGGCAAACTCAAAGAGTGGCGGTGTACTAGTCAGACATACCTGACCCACAGAAGGAGCCACTCTGTGTCACCCTGCGTCAATCCATGCTACATGGACCCTGTGGGACAGCCAACCCTAACAGCCCCTGCATCAATAAGAGCTTCCCTAAAGACTTCTGTGACAACACTCGACTGCCTCATGATGGCCATGGTTACCCACAGTACAGGCGGCCTAATGACCGAGGATGGGAGGTTGGGACTAGAGGTTAGGGCCGCAAAGCAAAGCGGGGAGGGAGGAGAGGAGCCGAGAGGAGAGGAGAGGCCAGAGGGCCGGACTTCGCATGACGTGTGTGCCGAGTGACTACGCCAGTGCTGTTTGGACAAACCTCGGATCGGGCCTCACAATATCGGATACCTCGGATCGGGCCTCACAATATGTGAGGGCCGCAAAGCGGCCCTCACATATTGTGAGAAAATGTACAAACCTGCCTACCGATGATGTCACTGCAGGTTTTACTCTGAACTGTCCACAGCAGCCTCTGAGACACAGAACGAGTGGACAAATATAGTACCATATTATCATGAGCATTAGTGAGGACCAATTATATGTAGGCCATGATCTCTGCAGTGAGGCAGGAAGAGAGGCAGAAGTGTCAGAAGATGATGGCCGTGATGCAGGCTATTTAGTATGGGCCCCTGATCCTCCAGTGCACGCTACCCCCGCTGAAGGGACCTTTATCTTCCTCACACAACGAGCAAGCCCATCTTGATTAATTAGCTACATTACAATTTGTGCATTGTGTGCATGCTGCGTTTATATATTTTCTCAGGAATAACGAATAATCAAGGGGTATTGCACTAAAATGATCACTTCAGACAAACCCTTCATAACGTGGCTCAGCTGACCTGCTGAGGCAATAAATCAAAATACTGTAGGTTGCTACTAGTACTCACAGGTTATACTGTAGTGGTGGCCGCTGTCCGTGCGTCTGTGGTTGGGACACTGATTGGAACAGCTTCGGGAAAGCAGTACTTATAGAGCTTTTCAGTTCAAGGGTTAGGGTTAGAGTATAGGCAACCAGCTTTGCATTTCTACCTGTATAGCCACCTGATGTCATTTGTCATTCGGTTGTCTTTGGATTAAAGCTACAGTTGGTCAATGTCATTACAAGCATTTACAGAAAATAAAAGCAACCTTTACCAAGGATGGGAAAGTTCACATTTTGAAATCAATGATATGACATTGACATTTCACCAGTCTTCACAGTTATGCTTATATCTATACATATACTGTCTGCATTGACCCTCACAGTGGGCTTGAAATTGGCCTGTAGCCTGGACACAAGATGATTCTTTACCATCCAAAGAGTTGTTTGTACTCCCCCTCCATGGTGGCAATATTGATGTGGTAATTGGTTCATTTAGCACTGAAAGGGTTTATGATCAGTAATTAAGCCCAATGGGGCCATTTTCATTGATCTCTACATGGACATGGTGTGTCTGTGAGAAGCAGTGTGTACAGGTGTGATCTGCATTACCATTGATGGAATGTGGGCTCAGATGAGACAACGTTTTGGGTTAGTTGAGATGGGGATTTTATATCTTGGATTTGTCATTGGTGTGCCATTCTGAAATTAGTTTTTCAATCACCAGTGAGCAGAAATTTCCAGGACTAAACTTTGTTTTGTTTTGTTTTATATATTTTACATTATATATTTATATTTTGTATATTATTATTATTATTATTATTATCATTGTGGGATCGCTTTAGCGATCACACTAATGTTATCTTCACTAGTTATTGTCTCCGCCAGGCCGAAGGCATGGTGGAGAGTATGTTTTACCCTCCGTGTGTGTGTGTGTCCGTCTCAGCCAAGCTAACATTGGTCAAGCTTCACGTGTCATCACAATAATATAAATAGGTAAGACAGGATTAACTCATTCAGTGCCACTGGCCAAAATTCATTGTAAAAAAAAACATTCAGTGCCACAGCCAAAATTCATTGTAAAAAAAAAGTGCTTAGGAGCCGAGATACAGCCTTTTTCAGTAAGAAGTTAAACAAGAAGTGAATGGAGCAGAACATTTTCAAATCATCATATCTTGGGTTCTGAATTTTTTTTTGACGTATTTGACGTCCTGTGGCACAGGGCTTATTACATTGGACGTATTTTACGTCCAGTGGCACTAAATGAGTTAATCAGGAACAGTACTCGCCTGGCGGAGACCTGTGCTCCGAGGAGCACATCTTCTAGTTATTATTATTATTCCGCCCGTTTTTGGATTGGTCAAGTTTCACGTGACATCACAATATGTGATATAAATAGGTAAGACAGAATTAATCAGGAACAGTACTTTCTAGTGTGATACTATCAACATTCATCCTTAGCGATCCCACACTGTTTCTTCAGGAACAGTACTTTCTAGTTATTATTATTATTATTATAAAACAGATAGTTATGTTGCTTGGTTGTGATTTGTATTTATATAAATGTTTTCTGTAGTAATACTTATAGTAGTATAGTAAGTTATGCCGGCTGTAAAAGGAAGCACAGTAGTCATGATTTAAGCAAGCAATTTCCAGAATTAAAGGAGGTGAACCACATTGAACCCATATTTGACTTACTTTGTTATGACCTTTCTGTAATGACATGTAATGTGTAATTAGTACACATAATGGATCTTTGCAAAACATCTCTATGACACTCAAAGTAGAATAGAATCTAAACAAAAAGTCACATGGTCCAGCACTCAAAATACCTGTGGTTTCCATTACACAAAAGTACCCCTCTCAAATCCACAGGTGTGCGTAGCAGACAACGATCATTGACACGCCTTTGTAATGTAAGTACATAAGTGCTTTGCTTTGCATTGCTTCTTGCTTAACAATGCAATGTAGATGAGTGACTGTCCTGTATACAAATGCAAATCACATGTGCAGGAGTACTCCAGCTGTCTTTAAGAACCAAATGGATCCTTACAGGTCTGTAAACTCAGAGTGTTAGAACGGAACTAAATGTTGTGAATAAAACGGTTTATTAACAACAAATGTAAACAAATCACATAAAAAACATTAACAACATCACAACAAATTAGTGCAAATCCAGTGCAAAATATATACAAACAAAAAATCACACCTATCCTGGAGTGGTGCCAAAATTGGCACCCTTTTCAGACCTCCTTTGGTCCCACTGAACCCACTTTGGCCCTGGTCCTTGTATATGGAAAATATGGCATCAGTAGGCGATGTGTTGTGGGGACTTGCCATGAACTATGTCTGATGAAATATGTACTGATAATTTGACTGTACAAACAACACACAAACGGACAATAGATACAAACAATGGATACAAAAATCAAGCAGCAGCTTGTCAACAATGTATTGCACCAGTGATACATTAATATTAATGAAATTCATAATGAATATTTGTTTTAAAATCCAGACAAATGGACAGACACTGATGCTCATATTGTTCTACCACTGACCATGGTAATGCAAAAAGATGTAAAGGAGCAAAATAAGCATTTTACGGTATCAATCGGCATAGCTTCAGATCTTCACCAAAGCATTTACCAGCAAATGTTTTTTTTTGCTGGAGTCCTGGTGTGCGATTTTACACTACTCCTGTCACTAAAGCCTTTGCTTCAAACTGTACAAGTAAAGGGCTTTTACCATGCATGAGTCATCATGTGTCTTTTTAGATGATGCAAATGACTACAGCCTTTGCCACAAACTGTACAAGAAAATGGCTTTTCCCCTGTATGAGTCCTCATGTGTGATTTTAAATGACTCACGTTTCTACAGCCTTTGCCACATACTGTACAGGTAAAGGGCTTTTCCCCTGTGTGAGTCATCATGTGTGTTTTTAGTCCACTCTTTTGACGACAGCCTTTGCCACAAAGTGTACAGGTAAAGGGCATCTCTCCTGTATGAGTCCTCATATGTGCTTTTACGTTACTTGTGTCACTAAACCCTTTGCCACAGACTGTACAAGTAAAGGGTTTTTCCCCTGTATGGGTCCTCATGTGTCTTTTTAGGTCACCTCGTTTGATGGGTATGCGGATCTGACGGCTTTTATGACGCAGGCCGGTAAGACGATGCGAACTCCTGGACCAAGTTTCTCTCCTTGCAACACCCACTCAACGTAGTGCCTGTAGGCTACCAAACGATACTGACTGAAAGATATAATTGACAAAAGACATGATTACTAATCATTGATTAGATCGGTAGACTACCGTTACATGGACTGGAATATTCCACCTCTATTCAGAAGAATGACAGCTAAAATAATACAAACACCTCATTATGCACCTCACCATTTTCCAATTTTTGTACACGAATAATACTTGTATCTAGCTTCCATGTAGGCCTAAAACAGTTGAGTTGAATGAATATTGTCCATACACTCATGCTCCTGTGACTACCACGGATCTTTCCATTTGACTCTTCAATGCTTACAGTAAATACAGACCTACAGTAGCCTAATATTGACATGTAAAATGCACACACACTGGGTAGAATATTATCCACCTGGAACATTATAACGACCCAGGAGTCTACAATTCATAAGCTAATAAAATAATTGATGCCAGCACTCACGTTGTGTCCCTCGTGTAGGATAGGACAGGCTACTTATTATTTTATTTCAAAAGAGGCAACAATGCAATCAGATCAGGACGCGTAATTGGCTCCATGTACCTTCATCAGCTAGCCATGGTTCACATGACGCATGGTGCCGAGTCCCCCTGGTCTAAAGTTGTGTTGTTTTTCACATTGCCATCTCTCACATAAACATAAACTTTCAGATTTCAAATATAAAGTGCTTACCACCGAGCCATGGATGTTACAAGGCGACGCGAACCGCGATAAGTACCCGTATCTCCCGTATTGTTCAATAAAAAGCATTTTAATCCCATCGCCGGCCATTTTCTCCAAATTGTCTCCGATACTTTCAACCATGCGACACTAATGGTTGGGATGTGTATTGCACTCTGATACATTACAAAACAAAAAAGAAAATGGCCGGCGATGGGATTAAAATGCTTTTTATTGAACAATACGGGAGATACGGGTACTCATCGCGGTCCGCGTCGCCTTGTAACATCCGTGGCTCGGTGGTAAGCACTTTAGATTTGAAATCTGAACGTTTATGTTTATGTGAGAGATGGCAATGTGAAAAAATCGAACACAACTTTAGACCAGGGGGACTCGGCACCATGACTGTCATGGTATGACAGTCATGTTTCAGGGCTAGTGATAGTGGTTACTTTACAGCAATGTTTACTTACTCGTCAGACATGCGTCCATTTGGCCCCTTTGGTTCTGGTTGATTCTCCCAGTTCTTTTTGGGAATCCTGAAGTAGAGTTCCAGGTTATGTCGATCTATGTTTATTGCAAAGCTGTTGTGCACAGTTGTACATATCGGTTGCCCTGTTACCCCCCTGGCATCTTGCTCATCCAACAGCTCATCCAGCAGGAATTGCGCACGGGGGAATTCGTGGCAACAAATAGACTCGATGTCTGTCACCATGGGCATGCAATTGGTGCACAGGCACCAAGAAGTGTTCCCGACCCGTGGCTGCTCCACGTCCGCCCCAGCAGCTAATGCTGCCTGCCTGGCTGCTAGAGCAGCAGCCGCCGCCGCCGCCTCTTCCTCGTCCCTGCGCTGGAGCTGTTCATCGCTATACTCCGGTTCAAAAAGATAGCCCTCCTGTATCTCAAAATCAGCCATAACTTGAAAGTAGTCATCTTCCTCCATGGAATCCTCTAACTCAGATATGCGTGCTGACGCCATGATACAAATCTGAACGGGGAACGCATAGCTAAAAAGGGGTGGGTATTATTTACAACTCAAAACAAAGGGGTGGAGTGCAAGAAGGTTCAAGGTTGGACCGAATCTTGGGAACACCCTTTGGGGCTGTCTTTGAAGCTGGTCTGACTGAGACGCGTCGAGACAACATGTAGTGCGGAAAGGAATGAGACATATCTCTCATGATGCAAATAACGTCACGAATATTGCAAAGATTACTAGATATCTAAAAACACAGATTATTCACAAAAAAAACCCAGGATCTTGTTTCTTCACTCCTAAACTTCATTAAAAGACCGAAAACTTCTTCCAGGGGTGAAATGCTCCTTTAATGGCCCCTGTTTTATGTCTGGCACCAATATGTTGTATATCCAGTTTGCATCTAGAAATTATTCATGCAGATTGTATGCGATTACAAACACAGGACCGATCTCTTGTAAAGGGGGACATATATGATTTTATCTACAGAATAATCAGCTTTTTTATAGTTGTAATGTGTAAGGCTGTTTTACATCGTTATTAGTTTATTTTGTTTGCTTGAGCACAACTTATCAAAACACATCCATTTTGCATTGTTGTATGTGTAGCAGTATGGGCGTTGTCTCCCACACTGCCCAGGGCCCATCCTCCTCCCACTAATCAGTGGGCTGATTACCTGCAGTACATAAGCAGCACACACCTCTGCCCTGGTTAGCTGCTGTTTCTCAATTGTGTGCGTGTCCTCACTCACCGGGTTCTAATGCTGACCCGTTGGGTTTCAGTACTGTTGCCACGCTTGTCACCAGCGTGTGCGTGTCTTCACTGACCGTGTATCTTCCACAAACAAAGCTGGCCTGTTGGGCTTCAGTATTGTTTGTTTGTCCACTATGCATCAGCACAGGTATGTTTCTTGTTGAGCGAGTGCCAGTGTGTTTTGATTTAGTTATGTTATGGTCATGAACTTGACCGGTTGTTTTATGTCATTTTAGTACTGTGTGCAACAACTGTCCGAGTATCTGTCTCTCCACGAGAGCACTCCCCCCTCGGGTCGTCTACCCCTGGCTGTGTAGGTGCGACTGCACCACGCAGAATGTGTCCATAGGCACTAACTGTGCAGCGCTGCTGCTTTGCCTAGTGTATTTCACCCCTGACTGTCAGCCCTGGTGTTGGGCTTAATTTTATTGAGTATGGCAGTAACATAATGTATTATACTGGTCCTCACTATTGTTCTGTCTTTACCTAGGGTTCTGGTGCTGAGGCCCCAAGTCCGGACCAGGCGACGCCCGCTCCAGAGGTGGTGGTATCCCCATTCGTTTGTGTGTGTGCTATTTAGATTATTTTACCCTTCATTTTTGTGTGCTGTGGCTTGGGGTGCCACTGCCCTGGGCTGGTTAGCCAGTCCCCCCTTTCCCTTGGTAAGCCTCGGCACTGAGCCCTGTAGAAGTACATTGATCTTGCTGAACTACAGTGATACATTTTAACCTGTTACTGCATCATTGTTAAACACTCTGACCTGTATTGCCTTTTGGAGGCCTATCTATATTGTGAATAAAACTGATTACCATTTGCATTGATTCATGTTTCTGCCTTTATAATTTATTGTACACGAACTGGGCGACGAGTAACTCATGTTTCAGGTGGTTTACTTCATTTAGATTCTTAAAACTATTTCTTAGGGCGCAATCCCCTAAACCTCAATTTATACCGCCCTGTTACATATACAACGCGCTTGAGAGATGTATAACTAGTGTGTGGTGTCCTGTCACCTGCAGCCGCTCTCATGGGCGTCAGTTGCCAGTTGCCACTTCTTCATAGCGGGGTGTTATCAGGAATCCTATACCTCCTTTCACTGAAGTTTACAGTTTAGGCATTTAGCAGACGCTAAATTTACAGTAAGCAAGGACACAAGATAATGCATCATAATACATCATAAGCATAACAATAGTATCTAATATATTAGTAAACCATTAATACATGCATAAACCAAGAACCAATCAGCCTACATTGAAACTATACACACACTATAGGATGCCAGGTCGACAAGAACCTGGCATGTCACACTCTGACTTAGTGAGGATAGTGTTTGCTGAAAGAATAGTTTGAAACCACTGGTAAAATAGCAAAACTGCCAAAAATAGCCAGACAGAACCCTCGATGTTTTAGGATGGAAGTGGATTTTATTCACCTTACATCTCAGGAAAATCATGAACAAAAAAATGACGCACAGCAAACTATATTCACTGGACAGATTGGCCCTGGGTCACTCCTTAACAGTCCTTCGCTGACTGCCAAGCAGTGGCAGGTCCCCCTACTTAATAGGCTAGGCCCCGCCCATTGGACTGTACCAAACCTGAATTGAATCCTCAATTTAACCAGTTAATTGTAATGTCCAGAGACATTACAATTCATATCCACACTTTAAAGTGTCACGTATTACTCAAAGAATTACCCACATAATCATAATTAATAGAGTACCCATCTTCCCACTTTACCAATTTTAAACCAACCCACAGTTGGTATGGTTCAGCATGGGTGGAATGAGCATGCTTGATTGCATGCTCCCTACACTGGAGTCAATGCAATCAAACAATCAACCATAAAACAATATATCAATACAATCAAATAAATATAATTCTCTGCAACTTAAACCAATGTCACACTCTGACCTAGTGAGGATAGTGTTTGCCGAAAGGCATAGTTTGAAACCACTGGTAAAATAGCAAAACTGCCAAAAATCGCCAGACAGAATCCTTGTTGTTGCAGAATGGAAGTGGATTTTATTCACCTTCTTACATGTCAGGAAAGTCATTAACAAAAAATGAAGCACAGCATAACTATTTACACACTGGACAGATTGGCCCTGGGTCTACTCCTCAACAGTCCTTCTTTGACTGCCAAGCAGTGGCAGGTCCCCCTAATTATATAGGCTAGGCCCCGCCCATTGGACCGTACCAAACCTGAATTGAATCCTCAATTTAACCAGTTAATTGTAATGTCCAGAGACATTACAATTCATATCCACACTTTAAAGTGTCACATATTACTCAAAATAATTACCCACATAATCATAATTAATATTAGAGTACCCATCTTCCCACTTTACCAATTTTAAACCAACCCACAGTTGGTATGGTTCATCGTGGGTGGAATGAGCATTCTTGATTGCATGCTCCCTACACTGGAGTCAATGCAATCAAACAATCAACCATAAAACAATATATCAATACAATCACAATCATATGATTTATGCTGTTGATTTAGTTGTACTGTCTCCTTACAGTGCTGGCCTACAGCAGCTACTCAGTATATGCTCAGAATACGGAAAGTTGTTTGATATAAAGTTCAAGTCTAAAAAGAGTGTGGTTATGATCTCTAGAACTAAGGACTATCAGAAGCTCACCTTTCCCTCTTTCTCATTGGCAGGTGAAGTATTAGAGGTTGTGAAAAAGTTTAAATACCTGGGTCACATAATCATGGATGATCTCTGTGATGACGATGATGTGCAGCGCCAGTGCTGTAAACTATATGGGCAAACCAACATGCTGGCACGAAAATTTCACATGTGTACAGACAATGTTAAAGTATCACTTTTTACAACATATTGCACTCTATATACAGCCCACTTGTGGTGCCGTTATAGCAGTGCAAAAATTTAAAAACTTCAGGTGGCATTTAATGATGCTTTTAGAATATTCCTGAAACTTCCAAGATGGACTAGTGCAAGTGAAATGTTTGTGACCAGTAATGTACCCACCTTTCATGCTGTATTGAGGAATTTCATGTTTAAATTTATGTGTAGACTGTTGGAGTCAAAGAATATATTAATTATGGCCTTAACAGGGATCACACGGAGTGATACAAGGTATTCCTCATGTTTCTGGAAACACTGGAGATGTCACACTCTGACCTAGTGAGGATAGTGTTTGCCGAAAGGCATAGTTTGAAACCACTGGAAAAATAGCAAAACTGCCAAAAATCGGCAGACAGAATCCTTGTTGTTGCAGAATGGAAGTGGATTTTATTCACCTTCTTACATGTCAGGAAAATCATTAACAAAAAATGAAGCACAGCAGAACTCTATTTACACTTCGAAAATGGCCCCTGTCTAAGTCTTAACCTACCCCCCCCCCCCCTTTTCATTTTCTTCTTTTGTATATATCTTTTTCACTCTTCATACCAGTAACCTGTAAGCTGATTGTATGACATTCTGTATAGTAGTGTGTATATCTGTCTGTCTCTTATATGTCATCATGATTTGTGTGCATGGGGTTCTCATCTTAAACAAGCTCAGTGCTTAATGAGTCTTCCAGTTTAGTAGACCTTGTATTGTGAATTTGTACTTCCATGTAATGTTATTCTCATGTCTTACTAAATAAAAGTACATCAATCAATCAATCACACACTGGACAGATTGGCCCTGGGTCTACTCCTCAACAATCCTTCTTTGACTGCCCAGCAGTGGCAGGTCCCCCTACTTATATAGGCTAGGCCCCGCCCATTGGACCGTACCAAACCTGAATTGAATCCTCAATTTAACCAGTTAATTGTAATGTCCAGAGACATTACAATTCATATCCACACTTTAAAGTGTCACATATTACTCAAAAGAATTACCCACATAATAATAATTAATATTAGAGTACCCATCTTCCCACTTTACCAATTTTAAACCAACCCACAGTTGGTATGGTTCAGCGTGGGTGGAATGAGCATGATTGATTGCATGCTCCCTACACTGGAGTCAATGCAATCGAACAATCAGCCATCAAACAAATATCATTCTCTGCAACTTAAATACAGAATAATTCAATAACACAGGAATTTACTAACGCCTGTTATATATATCATCAGTGGCAGGGTGAACTGCCACAACCTTAGTGGGGGAACATAGAACCCGGGGAACATACTGTAGGGATGACCCCCGCAGCCGTGGTGGTAAACACCTCCTTGTAGGGGACATAACAGGCTGTGAATGATCCAAGCACCACCGAAGAAGAGTACACCCAGTAACAAAAAATCCAGGCACCTTTCATGTTAAAGGATTCACAAAAGTGAAATATTCTCGGATTTCTGTTGTTTCTGCTTGATTTTCAAAAAAACAAGCCACATTCAAACGTCCATAGCTCTGGAATGGAGGATCGCGGCCGGACAATTTATTTCCCCCCGATTCTCCCTGACCCCCGTGCGTGTAATGAGCCGATCTTCGTGAGGAAGTAGGTCACAGAGAATATTCCATGATTTTTCAAAGGTACAGTAAAATCGCCGTTTTGGCTGGCAAGGGGACCGGAGACGGGTGAATTAATTAATTCCAGGCAGTGAATGAGTTGAGACCTCAGCCTTCAGGTGCACAACAGAACAGACAAAAACATCTCTGGCCAACAATTCCAAGGGCAAGATTGCCTTGTTTGTCCCTTCAGTTTGCCAGGAGTGACACCTGGTCAAGCAGATTATGAAATTGTTTTTAAAACAAAAAAGTAGCACTATGCCGGCTGTATATTTGTACCTGGGTGGTTGTGTTGGTATATTCTTTAACTACTTCAATCTTATTACTGACAGCTAACGATGACTCAGGTTGGTGTAAACAAGGCGTGAACAAGGTTGCGATCAATGGGCTACGGCAGTTCGCTGAAAGTAAATATAGTTTTGTTTCATTATTTGCCTAGTGCTGAACATAAAAAAGGTGGTGACAGTGGTGTAAGAATAGTGTTGGAAAAAGTACTCAATCTCAGCTATTTCATAAAATAGGGCTAGGCGTTTTGATTGATTGATTGATTGATGTACTTTATTTAGTAAGACATGAGAACAGTACATGACAGTACATAACAGTACATGGAAGTACAAATTCACAATACAAGGTCTACTAAACTGGAAATCTCATTAAGCACTGAGCTTGTTGCACGAACCCCATGCACACAAATCATGATGACATATAAGAGACAGACAGATATACACACTACTATACAGAATGTCATACAATCAGTTTACAGGTTACTGGTATGAAGAGTGAAAAATATGTACAAAAGGAGAAAGAGAGAGGGGGGGGTAGGGGGGTAGGTTAGGTTAGGACATGGGGTAGGTTAGGACTTGCACAGGGGCCATTTTTGAATTGCAGCCTCCTGAAGGTGTATCTTCAGGGCAGTTTTGAAAGTGAGTAGAGTTTTACACTCCTTTACTCCTTTTGGTAGGGCATTCCACATTTTTGATGAATAGCATGAGAACGAGTTCATTCCCTTTGTTGAGCCAAATCTGGGTTGAACATGATTTGTGGAGCTGCCTCTGGTGTTATGATCATGGACTTCATTAACATTTTGGAAGTATTTTGACAAATACAGGGGGATCCCAATGTTGTGGTGTATCTTGAAGACCAGGCCCATAGCAAGTTGCTGTACTCTGTCCTCAACCCTAAGCCATCCAATCCTAGCAAAATGAGCAGGGGTTAGATGGTTTTGTGATTGAGGCTAAGAAGTAGCCTTACAAGTTTGTTTTGGGATGTTTGGAGCCTTGTTTTTAAGGCCTTGGAGGTGTTGTGATACCATGAAGTGCATGCATAATCATAATGACCTTGTATGAGGGCCCCTGCAAGAATCTTCAGAGTATTCTTACTGACTAGAGACGATCAATCCTCCACAAATAGCGTGTTGTTTGGTTGACCGTTTTGATCACTCTTTCAGCGTTTTTGTTACCGGAGAGGTTTGCCTCCAAGATGGAACCCAGGTAGGTAATTTCCTCCTTTCTTGTGATAACATCATCACCCACTTTGATCGTGAAACTCTCAGCCTTGCTAAGGTTAGGACTGGACCAAAAGAGGATGGATTCAGTTTTACCCAGGTGTAATGAAAGTTTGTTGTCGGAGAGCCAGATGCAGATCTTGTTGAGTTCAGTGCTGAGAGTTTTCTCAACCTGCAGCCTGTCCCTGTCCGAGACCAGCAGAGCCGAGTCATCTGCGAACAGGAACAGTCTGCAGTCGCAAGCTGAAGACATATCATTCACATATATCAGGAACAGTAAAGGTCCTAGTATACTTCCTTGAGGAACACCACAAGTCACTGGGAGGGGAGGGGACTGGGTGCCGTTTACTTCCACCACTTGCGCCCTCCCTTCCAGGTAGGATCTCATCCAGCTCACCGACATATCATCAAAACCTATTGCTTTGAGCTTATTGATCATAATTGGGTGATTAACGGTGTCAAAGGCCTTCTGGAGGTCCAGCATGACCATGCCGCAATATTTGCCCTTGTCGACATCTTGTTTGATAGAGTCGTTCAAATAGAGAAGGCATGTGTCAGTGGAGTGGTTTGTTCTGAAACCAGATTGGAATTTGTAAATTAGATTGTTCTCGGCAAGGTACTTATCGACCTGTTCATAGACTATTTTTTCCATGACTTTCGAGATGGAGCTAAGAATAGAAATAGGGCGGTAGTTGCCAGGGTCTAATTGGTTTCCTTTTTTGTACAGAGGGGTCACCCTTGCTTTTTTGAAGTCGTTAGGGACCCGTCCCTGTATGATGGAGAGGTTTATTATGTGAGTAATGATTGGAGCAATGGAGGCGGCTGAGTCTTTTAGAAATTTGGCGGGATGTTGTCGAGTCCTGTGGCTCTGTGTTGTTGAAGTGCACTCAATTTTTTAAACACCTCATCTGTTGTCACAGGGGAGAGTTTAAAATCATCTTTGCGTACACCTTGTTTTTCGTAAAATGAGTCAACATACTCTTTACCATGTCTCCCAGAGTGAGGGGGTAGTTTTTCAACCAGTTCTGAGGCCACGGTCGTAAAGAATATGTTGAGGATTTTACTCACTTCCCGTTTGGTTGTAGTGAGAGTGTCATTCACCTTGAGGCTTATGTTTGCAAACCTGGTTGTCAATTTCTTGCTGCAGCCTAGCTATGTGATGTAATGTAATTGTATTTCACCGTTTGTCTGTTTTCTGATGTTATTGTTTTTCTGTTTTTATGTTTTGTGTGAGGACTGCGGATGAAAATTAGCATCTTTGCTAAATCCGGTGTATTTACGTTCATGTGACGTTCATTAATATGCGCTGTCCTGTCTAAATAAACAAATAAAGTAAAGTAAAGTTGGTTGTTGAGTAGCTTCCAAAGCTCTCGTGGTTTGCTTTGATTTTCCTCAATTTTGTCATCGAGGTAGCTTTTTTCTGCTAACAGGAGCATGCCATTTACCTTGTTTCTTAGCATGTTTTTCTCTTTTTCGAGTTTAGCTACGTGGGATTCGAGACCTTTGTTAAAGCATTTGGCGAGTTTAATCCTACCTTTATGAAACTCAGAACACTTTTTGTTTCTGACTTTTATGGCATTAAGGATGTCCGAATTCATCCATGCAACCGATGGTTTTCATGGGAGCCACACTGTCCAAAATTTGAATGAATATGGTTTTGAAACCAAGCCAAGATTCGTCTACCTGTGTGCTGTTTAGAACGTCGGACCAATCGTGTTCCTCTAGTCTGTGATCTAAGTCCTCACTCTTGTAATTTTTGAGGTCTCTGATCGTGACTGATTTGTGGTAACCGGTCTTAGGTTTACGTTTCTTTCTGGTGCAGAAGATCATGTTATGATCAGATATGCCACAGGTAGAAACACCACTATTGAGGATTTTGTCCTTGTCCGTTGTTAGAATGAGATCTATGGTAGTTTGAGTGGAAACACACAGCCTTGTGGGCTGAGTGATCAGCTGGTGGAGTGAGTGCCGATGACAAAACCCCTTGAATGACTTATACACTGACGCTTCCTTACGAGCATGTCTGTGTTAAAGTCACCAAGAAGTATCGTCTCCGCATGGTCCACCTTAGCTAAACACTCCTCTAGTCTATCATAGAAATCAGTCTGGTTAGGAGGTCTGTACAAGGACTAGCACAGGTTTAGCATGTTTAAAAATGATCTCTACCCACACAGCTTCAATGTCTGCATCTTTCAGGTCTTCGCGAAGGATGCAGACATTGTCATTATGTACATACATGCATACACCACCCCCATTTCTCCCATTAATGCTCCTATCATTTCTGAAGAGTTTGTAGTTTTCAATCTCAATCTCAGAGTCCTTTATCGTATGATCAAGTTTAGTTTCAGAGAAAGTTAAAATGTCAACCATGTCTTACCATCATAAAACATCTGCTTGATTTGTGTTAGCTTGTCTCCTACAAGGGAATTCACATTGAGGTGAATTATGTGTAAGCCTACACCAAACGATTTGATCATTTGTTCAATGGAGAGATGTTTGTCCACTGAGTGACCACGTTGAGGAGCAGTATCGGGGGGGGAGGGGGGTGTTGTGGCGTACACGTCCTTCAAAGCCTTTCTTCCGTCGTAGGCAGCCAGCTGTGGGGGTTGGGGGGTTGGGGGGGGCATCGTCTGGTTCTTGGAGGTAAGCAACCAGCTGTGGGGGTTGGGGGGGTGGGGGGTTGGGGGGGATGGGTCGCGGGGGCCCCAGCACGGCCTCTGCTAGGACCCTGGCCGTGGAACGAACCGTAGGTTGAAAACGGTGCATCAGGGCCTCTGCTCCGGTGAAAACAGCTAGGTGACTCCTTGGTTCCGCGTCCTCGGCTACGCTGAATCTCCCGGTTGATCGCCGTGGCACGTCGGTGCAAGCATCCTCGTCGACGGCTGCGGTGGAAACAACGTGGGTGTTTCGGTTGATCATTTGGGTTGATTCGCCTAGTTGAGTTGACGGGGAGCCATTGATGTTGTCGACGTAGCTAGCTTCGGTAGCAACGCTGGCTGGGCTAGCTCCGGTGATCCGGAAGTTCTTTGTTACAGCCTGGCTTTGTTTTTCCCCGTTGCTAATGGCAACGTTAGCCTCCGAGCAGATTGCCTTGTGGTAACTGGGCCTGGATTAACGTGGATATCACCCGACAGGAGAAGAAAAAGGATGATTAAATATCTTCGGTCCATGCGTCCTGTCGGGGGCGCGTTCTTCTTTCTAGCCGAATTCATGGCCAGGAGCATATGGAGAGCTCCAGCCGCGAATCCCAGACGTTTCGTTGATACAGTAAAGCCGTCAGGTAGAAATCAGAGTGTTTTTCATTTCTCATTTCCCGTGGATTCCCCTTTTCTGTCTACACCCCATCAGGTGTAGATTCTGTGGAGTTTCGAGGAATGAATCCGTCGTCCACAGAAATAGTCAGGGGATATTAGCAGAAAGATTTCCAATCTTGGAATAAATTCCTTACCAAAAAAAATCTTCACCAATGTGTTTGTAAAGGTGTCTAGTAACACATCTCACAAAGACTGAAATTCAGTTTCCCTAGGAGAATTTTTGACAGCTGCTGAAAGTTGGGGTACCCACCATTTCCCTGCATTTCCATACAGGGCAAAACAAAAATCAAATTTTAATTCTGTTTTAAGTAGCATGTGAGGGGTCAAACTAGGGTGTTTTTATGATTCTGAATCCATAGCAAGCATTTGTTTTGCACCAAAACCACTCCTTGGGCTAAAAACGGCCATAGCCATCCTTGTCCAGGTATACTTATTTGTGTAAAAAGCCCATTGAGATTGGGCTGTTTTTAGCCCAAACAAATGCTTGCAATGGATTCAGAATCATAAAAACACCCTAGTTTGACCCCTCACATGCTACTTAAAACAGAATTAAAATTTGATTTCTTTTGCCCTGCATGGAAATGGTGGGTACCCCAACTTTCAGCAGCTGTCAAAAATTCTCCTAGGGAAACTGAATTTCAGTCTTTGTGAGATGTGTTACTAGACACCTTTACAAACACATTGGTGACGATTTTTTTTGGTAAGGAATTTATTCCAAGATTGGAAATCTTTCTGCTAATATCCCCTGACTAAAAGATGAAGATGAGAAGCAAATCCAGTGAAAATCTGGCAAAAATGTTGCCGTGAGTGCGGGAGCTAGTTCTCGTGCGACTGTCCATCTCGGCGTCTAGACTAAACTTTTTGATGTAATCATTTATATCTGCAAAGTAACTAGTAACTAAAGTTTTCAAATAATTGTAGTGGAGTAAAAGTACAATATTTGCCTCTGAGATATAGTGGAGTAGAAGTAAAAGTATAGACAATTGGAAACACTCCAGTAAAGTAAAAGTACCTCAAATTCTACATATTTTTTTGTTGTACTGATTATGGGAATATATATATATAATATATTAAACACTTATTAAAAAAATATATTTTTTGCACCCTGTTTTCCCTTTTGCATCTTTTAAAAGGCCACAATATATTCTATAGAAAATACAAAGTAGGGGCACGGTGGCGCAGTCGGTAGCGCTGTCGCCTCACAGCTAGAAGGTCCTGGGTTCGATTCCCGCAGGGGACGCTGTGGGCGCTGGGGGCGTGTTCTCTCCTCCGCGTCATCAGTGCCCATACCCTAGGTGGGGTTGGCGAAAGGGCCTTTCTGTGTGGAGTTTGCATGTTATCCCCGTGTCTCCTAGGGTAGGTACCCTCACAAAAACATGCAGTAATCCTGGTCACTGCCTCCCCCTGGCCAGCCGGGGTGCCTGATGGAGGGGAAGGGAACTGGTTGGAATAACGTGTTCCTTCCACGCGCTACGTCCAACCAGGGAAACTCTCCCCTGTCAGGTGACAAGAAGGTCAGTTGGCTCTCATGCATTGAAGGAGGCATGAGCTCGGCCCTGGCCTCCCTAGGTTGGCAGAGGGAAGGTAGTGCCCAGGATTACATAGACAATTGGCACTGGGTGTAAAAAATAGGGTTACAAAATCGTGGGATAAAAAAAAAAAAAAAAAAAGTATAAGCACATTCAATAATCTTCAATCAGAAACACTCTCGTCTTAGTAGATAAAGAACCATTTATTGCCACAAATGGAATACAGTTAAGCTTGGCGTTAAAGCTCCGCTCTTGGGAGAATATTCACTGAATTTTGTCGAAGCAGCCTGCTAAGCATATATTCAGAGAATGCTTAAGCAAATCCCCATAGGGATACAATGTCAACAATAGCAGTACATTGACATATTATTTAGAATTAGCAGATATACATGATACACAAGTATTTGAGCCTATATGCAAGACTCTAAACAAGCAGATATACATGATAACCACAAGTATTTGAGCCTAAGCCAGACTCTAATCAAAAGGTGGAGGCTGGGGTGGAGGAGGAGCTAGCAAAATGCATTGGTTCAGCAACCAAGAAAGACCTAGAGAATAGAAGCCGTATTTAAAGGATCCTCTTTGCTCATGCGTGAGCTGTGATTGGATAATGAGTGTGTGACGTAATGACCACTGAGCTGTGAATGGGAAATAGAATGCTGATGTTCACATCAGCTGACTGACCGCTGGTTACAGCTTTGGCGTGCACGACTTCCGTGTCCTGCATGAACTAACGCTATGCTTCATTTTATGATTTGGTTTCACAAGCATGAAGTGTTCCAAGGCTTTTTGGATCCATTAAGAGTAGTTAATATCACAGAAAGAGTCACTGATTTAATTACATTCGCTGTAGCATGCACCTTAAATATTTGTTTATGCCTTGCATGTGACTTGTAACCCCTTCATTGCAGTGTATGGTGGTACATTCCTGGTCCAGTATAAAGGGACTTTGACTATCAATGGCCTAGTGCTGTTTAATGACTCGGAGTACCAGAGAGACTTCCCTCATAGTTGTACATCTAGCTCCAACCCTGATCAGACAGTTCTGGATGCACAACTGACAACTCAGAGTCATGGAAACACCAGGACGTTCTTTGAACGTAAGTATAGTTCTTTGCTTTATTTGCCTAGTGCTGAACATAAAAAAAAGACACTGATGTTGGTGACAGCAAATCTTTATGATTTGGTTTCTCAAGCATAAAGTGTTCCAAGGCTTTTTGGATCCATTAACTAACCTTTAACTAACCTTTCACTGCCAGACTTATTTCTGGCTGTGTTTGCCCAGTGCCAGCGATTCTTTTCGATTTTCGTACCTTTTCAAGTAGTCACAGAATATTTATATCCAGTATGATCGATCCCCTGATGGTTGCTAATCACGAAGGGTTTCACTCTGCTTCAGTGAACAAAATAAATAAATGTCATCGCCACCTCCCATTTGCTTGTTATATGCCGTTGACAATAGCATCTTTCGTCGAGATAAAGAATATTTCCAAATACTTTAACCAGGAAGTGAATGGAGCAGTAAATCTTGGGATCACGTGATCTCCTGGTTCTGTGTGAAAAAAAATAAGAAAAAAAAATATATATACACATTTTTTAAATGCGTCAAACGTGTCCATGGCACTGTGGACCAAGTACCAACGGACACGTTAACGCGTCCATGGCAGTAAAAGAGTTGCTAAGAGTAGTTAATATCACAGAAAGAGCCATTGATTTAATTACATTCACTGTAACATGCACCGTAAATATTTGCTTATGCCTCACATGTGACGTGTAACCCCTTCATTGCAGAGTATAATTTGGATGGTTTTGGCAAGTTCACTGAGGCCCGGAAGAACAGCCGGAAGAACATGTGTGTGACGCTGCCTAACCTGGCCTTCCGACTGTGTGAAAACTCGAAGCCCCCACACCAAGTGCGGGTACAACAACTGCAACAGCTTAAAGACCCTAACAGCATAAGCACGTTGAGCATGGCTGACATTAGGGAGTGGGCTGCTCAAGGTAAGTAGTTCTTACTGATGTTGGTGACAGTGGTGTAAGAATACAATGACTTTTAAAGACAGGGCCTATGATGTGGAAAAAACAGCACTTATGTTTATGACATTCTCATGAACAATCAATATGTTTTATAAATATTGTAAGAAAGGTGTTTGAACAGCTAAATTTGTTTATGCCTTGCATGTGACGTTTAACCCCTTCATTGCAGAGCAAGGTTGGGATGTCCATGAGCTCGGGAACAACAACGTTAGGAATCTGTCAACCCCTTCATTGCAGTGTATGGTGGTACATTCCTGGTCCAGTATAAAGGGACTTTGACTATCAATGGCCTAGTACTGTTTGATGACTCGGAGTACCAGAGAGACTTCCCTCATAGTTGTACATCTAGCTCCAGCCCTGATCAGACAGTTCTGGATGCACAACTGACAACTCAGAGTCATGGAAACACCAGGACGTTCTTTGAACGTAAGTATAGTTCTTTGCTTTATTTGCCTAGTGCTGAACATAAAAAAAGGACACTGATGTTGGTGACAGCAAATATTTATGATTTGGTTTCTCAAGCATAAAGTGTTCCAAGGCTTTTTGGATCCATTAACTCTTTCACTGCCAGACTTATTTCTGGCTGTGAAGCATAAAGTGTTCCAAGGCTTTTTGGATCCATTAACTAACGCTCTTTCACTGCCAGACTTATTTCTGGCTGTGTTTGCCCAGTGCCAGCAATTGTTTTCGATTTTCGTACCTTTTCAAGTAGTCACAGAATATTTATATCCAGTATGATCGATCCCCTGATGGTTGCTAATCACGAAGGGTTTCACTCTGCTTCAGTGAACAAAAGAAATAAATGTCATCGCCACCTCCCATTTGCTTGTTATATGCCGTTGATAAACGCGTCCATGGCAGTAAAAGAGTTGCTAAGAGTAGTTAATATCACAGAAAGAGCCATTGATTTAATTACATTCACTGTAACATGCACCGTAAATATTTGCTTATGCCTCACATGTGACGTGTAACCCCTTCATTGCAGAGTATACTTTTGATGGTTTTGGCAAATTCACTGAGGCCCGGAAGAACAGCCGGAAGAGCATGTGTTTGACGCTGCCTAACCTGGCCTTCCGACTGTGTGAAAACTCGAAGCCAGAACAACTGCAACATGTGTTTGAACTTATGTGATTTTTTATAGATTTTTTCCTCCTTTGTGTCTCTTAGATTGCTGCTCCAAGGATGGTCGGACCGGGCATTCCAGTGATGGACATGACTGTGGAGAATGGGGGGGAGCCGGTGGACATCGCTCTGTGGCGGGAGGTGTGCGTGTGTGTTCCACAGTTCACAGTCGGGCAGTGGGTGACCATCACCCACCTTAAAAAGACGAACGATGTCTTCGCTGAGAGGCTGGGGTCAACAGCATTCACCCAGATTAATGTAATTAGCAATTTAATTTTGGTAGATCCATAACTCATCTAAGTCCGAGGTTATTTAAACTGTAGCCCCTGTATTCAATTAATGTTCATGCAACTGAGGCTATATGCATAGTGTAAGAAGAGACATTATGATCAGCATCACATGCGCTAATGCTCTGTGCCTGTTTCTTCTTATATTCTCAGGACGCAACGGATCTTTTGGCATCCACTGAGTTCCGCATTGATGGGATAGAAGGGGTTGACACAGGACAGAGATGTCTTTCTGCTGCTGGTGGAGGGGAGTGACTTCGAACTCCGCGTCCCGAGGGAGAACTGGAACGACGGGGTGGAATTCGCCGAGTTCTCGAGCACCCTGCCAAGATCACTGACGCTCCGTTGTTTTGGTGACTTGGTTGATGGTCGGTTCCCTCCGGACGCCTAACGTCCAGTTAGCAAAAGGAGAGAAAGAGAGAGAGAGAGAGAGAGAGAGAGACGGACAGACAGACAGCGACACAGAAAGAGGGAGACAGACAGTTAGTCTGTCTGTCTCCTTCTTTCTGTGTCTCTCTCTCTCTCTCTCTCTCTCTCTCTCTCTCTCTCTCTCTCTCTCTCTCTCTCTCTCTCTCTCTCTCTCTCTCTCTCTCTCTCTCTCTCTCTCTCTCTAATCTTTCAGGTATTCTTTCCTTATTTCCTGGACCCATAGCATGCGACATGTTCTCTATTTTAAAGAGACTCAGTTAACCTGCCTTTGGGGTCATTCAAAGAATTTACCAATCCATTCCCATTGAAGTTTTCTTTGATTGTGTACCATTTCAGACAATTGCGTCTTAGTGCTCTAATGCAGATGTGTCTAAAATATTCATAAAGGATTGTACATTCTGTTGTGAGGTGACTTCACCAGAATTGTGATTTTTGTCTTGTATTTTTTTTTTTTTTTTTTTTGTAATTATTTGACAATAAGAATGATATTTTGCTTAATTCTGTGGTGGTTTAGTGTATATATTTTCTTTGCAACGTGTCATTCCACCACAATTCTCTCTCTCTCTCTCTCTCTCTCTCTCTCTCTCTCTCTCTCTCTTAATCCAGTGGGAGGAGGTGAGCGGCTACGACGAGAACCTCAACACCATCAGGACCTACCAGGTGTGCAACGTCTTCGAGTCCAGCCAGAACAACTGGCTCCTCACCACCTTCATCGACCGCCGCGGCGCCCAGCGCATCTACGTGGAGATGCGCTTCACCGTGCGCGACTGCAGCTCCATCCCCAACGTGCCGGGCTCCTGCAAGGAGACCTTCAACCTCTACTACTACGAGAGCGACGCCGTCATCGCCACCAAAGGAACGGCGTTCTGGATGGAGGCGCCCTACCTCAAGGTGGACACCATCGCCGCCGACGAGAGCTTCTCCCAGGTGGACTTCGGCGGGCGCCTGATGAAGGTCAACACGGAGGTGCGGAGCTTCGGCCCGCTCTCGAAGAACGGCTTCTACCTGGCCTTCCAGGACTACGGCGCCTGCATGTCCCTGCTGTCGGTCAGGGTCTTCTACAAGAAGTGTCCCAGCGTGGTGCAGAACTTCGCCATCTTCCCCGAGACCATGACGGGGGCGGAGAGCACCTCGCTAGTTCATTGTTACTTAGCTGTGTTCAGAATGTTTGGAACTTCTTTTCTGTATGTGTGGATTGAATAAAACGTGTTCCAAGTAATTTTTGACCTCATTATTTAACATGTTTTAAAGGTTCAATATGTCTAATTCCAGAACAAACATGGTTTGCAAATGTATACGAGCAGGATTTGGTTATTTCAAATTGTTTAATGTGTATTGCCTAAGATTGTATTATATCATGTCCTGTTAAGGTGAACTAATTATCGGATAGTTCGTATAGGTGGATAGCTGGTAGCAGGTTGCCCTGAGCGCCGTCGATTAGAACGGTACCTCTCGTGGGAGCTCTAGTAATTAAGCTGGTAAGATGATCAGATGGTTTGTAAGGCCCTCACTCTTTCTTAGTTAATTATACTTATTAGCTACTGAACTGAAATATCTCTGATCTGGCTTATCCTGCGTTAATTCAACCTTATATAGCCGGTAGGATACATCCTACATACATTCGCCATATAAGGACGACCCTAGAGCATAGCCGTTTCATATATTGATATTCAGGAGGTGCCCGTATAGAGGACATCTCCGTAACATGTCCTAAAATCCTTTTGCTAACTGAAAACTGAAAAAATAAGAAGATTTCCTTGGTTGGTATTAATTATAATAGATATGAATAGAATAGATGCATTAAGTTATGCTCTTAGGAGGTTAAAAGGCTTTTTTTTTTTAAATACAAATGGTTTTATAATTTAGGTCTAAAAATGGTTATGGGGCATTCGTTAACAGAGGGGCAGTTTACTGTTCATTTCACGGAGGAAATGTCCTACTCCAGGGGGCCTCATCAGGTCTGAAACCCAGTCATACCAGAAAACAGAGCAGAGGTTCACTACTATAATATAATTTGTATTTTATTCGATCACTAAATCATTTCATATCATTCACCTATTTACAAGGATATGATTACAAAAGGTTATGTCCGTATCAGAAATGACTTTGGACAAACTATAGAGTGACACAATACCTTACCTGAGTGACACCTTCTTAGCCTCGCGTGGCCAGACAATATCACACGACACACTGCGTGGATATTAGTCTGGTCCCTATCAACGATAGATTTTTTTCCAAGGGGCGGTTACAAAAAGATCCAAACGGACTCTATTGGTTAGACCTAAACCAATCAGAGCAATGCTTCCTTGTACGAACCAATCAGAGCAGTGCTTCCTTGTACGTCATTGCTCCAAATAAGGTGATAAGCCCGCCCACATTTGGATACTGGGCCCTGATTGGTCCCTCATGATTTCGGAGGGAGAGAAATGAAATCTCTATTGAGGGGGGCCAGACCTAATCTGCCGAGGGCTAAAGTGCGATGCAATTTTGCAAAGGCAGATTTGTCTGGAACCAGGCTAACATCTTCTGATAGTAATTGAATGTTGACATGAAATAATAATCCCATTTAACAGTGGTGTAAAGTAGCTAAGTACATGTACTCAAGTACAATGTTGACATATTTTTACTTTACTTGAGTATTTCCGATTTCCAACACATTCCGCTATAATTATTTGAAAACTTGACTTACTAGTTACTTTGCAGATTTAGATTATTATTACAAAACATACATTAATCACTTCAGCCCTATAGACTCAGCAGCCGCCTTCTCGCGGCCTGGTGGTAGCCTACATGTCCCGCGGGCCGGCAGTTGGACGTCCCGTGCCTTCCTCTCTGTGCCATGACCTGTCTGCGCTGTGCCCATTTAGCCCGCACTGTCCACTGACTGCGTCATGACCGTTATGGATGCATTCAACTGTGTGTGGTGGATTTCTCCATTACCCGTCCATCTACATAAACGTTGAGGTTGCAAATATAAAGTAGGCTACTTAACCCATGGCCATAAATGTTACAATGTTCACGTGGCAGCAGAAGGACCCGTATCAACCGGATTGTTCAATAAAAAGCTTTTATTTATTTATTTCTTACATTTTTATCCCACGATTTTTGTAACCCTTTTTTTTTCTCCCGGTGCCAATTTCCCTCGTGATCCTGGGCCCTACACCAGCGCTACACCGGTCCCCCACAGCCTAGGGAGGCCAGGGCCGAGCTCATGCTTCCTTCAATGCATGAGAGCCAACTGACCTTCTTGTCACGTGACAGGGGGGAGTTTCCCCAGTAGGATGTAGCGCGTGGAAGGAACACGTTATTCCAACCAGTTCCCTTCCCCTCCATCAGGCGCCCCGGCTGTCATGGGGGAGGCAGTATAGTGACCAGGATTACTACATGTTTTTGTGAGGGTATTAACTACCCTAGGAGACACGGGGAGAACATGCAAACTCCACACAGAGTAGGCCCTTTCGCCAACCCCACCTAGGGTATAGACGCTGATGACGCGGAGGAGAAGACACGCCCTCAGCCTCAACAATACGGAAGATATCTATCTATACTATACTTCCCCCCATTTTTTGGCCCCTAACTAGTCCTTCATACTTTTAGCTACAAACTCCGTTCCAACTCTTCAACGTTCGGCCTACTCAGGACATGTCGGCTACCATTTGAATTTTTGAAATAATTTGTACTTTTAGAGATATTTCACTTTTTACTGCTAAAAAAATCCCATTCATTTCAATGCGGAAATTCATACTTTTAGCTGGAAACTCCTTCCAACTCTATAACGTTCAGCCTACTTAGGACATATTGGCTACCATTTGAATTTTTGAAATAATTTGTACTTTTAGAGATATTTCACTTTTTACTGCTAAAACAATACCATTCATTTCAATGGAGAAATGCCATTTAGCCACAGTGGAGCCTAGCAACTGCTTATTATACCCTAACAACACCATATTAGAGCCTAGCAACCACCTATTATACCCTAGCAACCGCCTATTAGACCCTAGCAACCACCGTTTTACCCTAGCAACAACCAGTTTCACCCTAGCAACCGCATATTAGACCATATAAACTGCATATTAGACCCTAGCAACCCCCTACTAGACCCTAGCAACCGCTTATTAGGCCCTAGCAACCACCTGTTTTACCCTAGCAACCACCTATTAGACCCTAGCAACCGCCTATTAGACCCTAGCAACCGCCTATTAGACCCTAGCTATCACTGTTTTACCCTAAAATACTACATTTTACACTAATCAACACTGCCAACACTATCAAAACTTTTAACACTAATACTTTAACACCTTTCAAACCTTTCACACCTTTCACACCTTTCAAACCTTTCAAACCTTTAGAACCTTTCAAACCTTTAGAACTTTTAGAACCTTTAGAACCTTTAGAACCTTTCAAACCTTTCAAACCTTTAGAACCTTTCAACCTTTAGAACCTTTCAAACCATTCAAACCATTCAAACCATTCAAACCTTTAGAACCTTTCAAACCTTTAGAACCTTTAGAACCTTTAGAACCTTTCAAACCTTTCAAACCATTCAAACCTTTAGAACCTTTCAAACCTTTCAAACCTTTCGAACCTTTCAAACCCTTCAAACCCTTCAAACCTTTCAAACCTTTCAAACCTATAACACTACTAACACTATCAATACTCAATACCATCAACATTCTTAGCGATCCCACACTGTTTCTTCAGGAACAGTACTTTCTAGTTGACTATGTTCTGTATAGAACAGACAGAGATAGAGCATGAGGTGGTGTGGCAACATATGTCATTTCTGGTCTGAAGTCTCAACTTTCAAAATTCCCCAAGTTGATCCTGTGCATTTTGATTGTCTTTTTGATAAGATCATTTTTCATCAAAACAAACATTTGATAATAGGTAATTTTTATAGGCCCCCATCAGCTCCTGTGGAATCCGTCATATCGATATTGTCTACAATCAACTCTCTTAATTGTCCCTTGGAATTAATTTTTAAGGGACTTTAATTGGAACTGGCTTCCTCGTTTTCTCTTCAAATGAGAAACAAATATTTGACAACATAAACTTAACTCAACTTATCACTGAGCCGACCAGAGTAACTGAAACAACATCAACTCTATTAGATTTAATATTTGTTTCACACCCAGATAGGATTGTTAAATCAGGGGTCCTCTCCGATTGTTTTAGTGACCACTCTGGAATATTTTGTGTTTGGAAGATAAGAATTCCCCGTCTTCCTCCAAAATATATAAATATGAGACAGTGTAGAAACATAAATACAGATAATTTTATTCAGGATGTTGTTTCAGTGGACTGGAATAGTTTTCAGTTGATTCCTTTTGTTGAGGATGCTTCGAACTTTCTTTTAGATGAATTTGTGAGAGTTATTGATAAACACGCTCCTTGGAAAACAGTAAGAGTTAAAGGTAGACATTTACCATGGATCAACTCAGATCTCATAAGTCTCTTTAAACGTAGAGATACGGCTTGGGCAAAATACAGATCTACTAGGGACCCAGTTGACTGGGACTCTTATAAACATTTGAGAAATATTTGTAAGACACAGACTAGAAATGCCAAGGCTAATTTTCATAGGAATGGACTTTCTCAAGATTTCAAAAATCCAAAACAGTTTTGGAATAAGTTGAATAGTATTCTTAATCCAAGGAAAAACTCTGTTCCTCAGATTCGTGTAAATGATGAAGTTGTCCACGACCCTGCTCTTATCTCCGATGTGTTTAATCGTTATTTTTCCTCTGTTAGTAATTCTTATTCTTTTCATTCTCCTTATTTAAATAATCATGTTAGTAGTCCTAACATTTTCATTTAGACAAATATTACCTACGGAAATTTCACAAGTTATTTCAGAACTTAAGGTTGGATGTGCCTCTGGTCCAGACGGATTAGAGAGCAAGTTTATTAAATTAGCTTCTCAAGTTCTCATCTTCCCTCTTGCAGATTTATTTAATTTGTCCCTATCTACTTGTCAACTTCCATCAATCTGGAAATGTGCAAAGGTCACTCCACTCTTTAAAGGTGATCCTTTAGAGGTTAATAATTATAGACCTATTTCTATTATCTGTTCAACGGCAAAAATATTTGAGAAGCTCATTTTTAATCAATTATCTAAATATATTAATGATCTCAATATTTTATCCCCATTTCAGTCAGGTTTCCGTTCCAATGTCTCCACTACTACAGCTCTTGTAAAATTTTCGGATGATGTATACTCCGCTTTCGATAAGAGTAAATTATTAGGTTATATTTTTATTGATTTAACTAAGGCTTTTGATTTAGTTGATCATTATCTTCTTTTGGATAAACTTTATGATTTTGGCCTTTCTCAACAGGCATTACTTTGGTTTAGTTCTTACCTTCATAATCGTCGTCAATGTGTTTCTTTTAACTATGTTAAATCGGATATCTTGGTGGTAGAAAAGGGTTTAGTTCTTACCTTCATAATTGTCGTCAATGTGTTTCTTTTAACAATGTTAAATCGGATATCTTGGTGGTAGAAAAGGGTGTACCACAAGGATCAATCTTAGGTCCTTTACTTTTTTCCATTTTCATTAATGATCTTCCCAAAATATGTACAAATTGCTCCATACAGTTATATGCTGATGACACAGCTATTTATACATCTGATTGTGATATATCTAAAATTCAAAGCTCCTTGCAAACGGAATTTAATTTGGTTCAAAAATGGCTTTTAAATAATAATCTTATATTAAACAAGCAGAAGTCGTGCAGCATGGTGTTTGGTACTCGGTACTTTCTTAATCGTACATCCTCTGAATTGTCTATTTGTTTTACAGATGGCTCTCCCCTTAAAACAGTGGAAACATTCAAATACTTAGGCCTTTGGTTAGATTCTGAATGTTCTTTTAAGCCCCATATCGATTCTGTTAGGAGTAAAGTAAATAATGGTCTCAGATTAATGTATAGATCAATACACTGGTTTACTTTTCAAATAAGAAAATATATTGTTCAGCAGCTTCTACTTCCTATCATTGACTATTGTGACATCATTTATCAGAACACCTCTGAGACACATCTTCATTCGTTAAATGTAGTTTACAATAATATATGTAGATTTGTACTCAGGTGTCCTTACAGTACACATCACTGTGTTCTGTATGGTACGTTAAATTGGTTATCTCCTCATGATAGGAGACATTTTCATTGGTTGCTTTTTGTTTTTAAATGTATTTACTTTAATTATCCTTCTTATTTGAAAGAGCTTTTACGTCCGTTCAGTTCAAGATACCCATTAAGAAATACACAACAACCTGTTTTTGAGGTACCAGTCGGTATAAACAAAGAAATTGGGAGACGTTCTTTTAAGTTTAAAGCACCTTCTGATTGGAACAATTTATCCACTTTACTTAGATCAATTATTTCATTTTCTGTTTTCAAAATATCTCTGCTTGATTCCCTAAAATCTAACTGTTCTTGCTTTTGATTTATATTTTTCATAATTGATTGTTTTATTATTATTTTATTTATTTTTATTATTATTATTTTTATTATGGCATAACAGATGTAGACTGGTCTGGGATGGTGTGAGAGCCCTTATGTGTATGTTTTGTTGTTGTTGTTGTTGAATGTTATGTGATTGTTTTGTATCAATGTTTGTATGTTGTGCCTGAGGACCCCCTGGAAGACGAGATGCTGCATCTCAAGGGGTTTATCCTCCAATAAAATGTTCAAATCAAATCCAACTCAGTGGCATTTGTTCGGGATTAAATGGAGGGGTAAAGTGTATTTTTCAGTCAGACTAACCTTTGGATGTCGTAGTAGTCCATCTATATTTAACACGCTATTGGAAGCGCTTTGCTGGATTCTGTTGAATAATTGCAAACTGCCGTTTGTTATTCACCTACTGGATGATTTCCTTGTGGTTGATTATCCGCACGCCTGTCCAGGTCGTTGCATTAATGATTTGAAACAGGTGTTTAACCATTTGGACGTGCCTCTCTTGTTAGAAAAAACTCAAGGTCCATTGAAAATAATTGAATTTTTAGGGATTAATTTAGACAGCGAGCGCATGCAAGCATCTTTGCCCCTCGAAAAATTAGAGCGCATTAGAGAAATCATGAAAAGCATCTTGGAGTCAGTCACAATTTCTAAACGTGAACTGTTGTCTGTTCTAGGCCATCTTAATTTTGCTATGAGAATCACCATGCAGGGTAGATCATTCATTTCACGATTGCTAGATTTGTCAAGAACGGCAGAGAAACTCCAAGATATGGTCACTTTAGACGAGGGTTGTAGGTCCGATCTCAGGTTCTGGTCACTGCTCTGTGATAAGTGGAATGGTATTTCATTCTTTTATAATGATCATACAGAAACGTCAGTCACCCTCAAATTGTTTACAGACGCAGCTTTGGGGGTGTTCTCAATGATCAATGGTTTGCAGGGGAGTGGCCAAAAGAACTGTCAGATCTGACGCCTCAGCTACAGTCCATAGCAGTGTTGGAATTATATCCCATAGTTGTAGCTTCCATTCTCTGGGGTGATTTATGGTCAAGAAAAAACATTGTAGTGTTTTGTGACAACGAAGCAACAGTCAATATTATTAATAAAGGCCGCTCTGCTGTTCCCTTTATTAATAGGTTTGTCAGACGTCTAACCTGGTCTAGTGTAATGGGCAACTTCACGCTCCGCGCAGCTCACATTCCTGGGTTAGAAAATAAATCAGCTGATTGTTTATCCCGCTTTAAATTTCAGGCATTCCGGGATCTCTGCCCGCTGCGTTGCCCAGACTTCGATCAAACGATCTTAGATTAGAGCAAAAACTCCAGTCTTACATGAACTCTGCAGCTCTCTTCATGCGCCAAGGATTGGCAAAATCTACAATTAAAATGTATGATCTGGCATGGTCCCATTTCTGTTCATTTTGTACTGCTTTTTCTATTTCTGTTATGCCTGTTAATATCTCCATGATTACTGCTTTTATTGTTCACTGTTTTGAATCCCGGAAAATGCAGCTTTCTTCCATCAAAGGTTATGTAGCAGGCATTCAGTTTCATTTTAGATGTAC
The DNA here is from genome assembly GCF_963280865.1 of Gymnoscopelus braueri. Classification (NCBI taxonomy): domain Eukaryota; kingdom Metazoa; phylum Chordata; class Actinopteri; order Myctophiformes; family Myctophidae; genus Gymnoscopelus; species Gymnoscopelus braueri. The sequence continues at coordinate 43,550,419 of NC_137624.1, read as the reverse complement.
AGATCCCTCTGTATGTAGCCTCCTCGGGAATCCTGCTATTCGCCTCCTCTTCAACGGGCTTAATAAAGAGCATCCACCGACCAAGGATAAGCGCCTTCCCCTTACTTTACCTCTTGTGCACAAATTGGTGGCTCACTTAAGGTTTTGGTGTTTATACAGACTCATTACTGGAAGCGGTTTTCTTCTCTGCTTTTTACGGGTTTCTCAGGTGCGGGGAATTTACATCTAAATCAGAACGTTTCGATCCTCTTCATGATCTTGCTATCTCTGATATTTCGGTCAAGGCTCATATGTTTTCCATACATCTTAAACATTCTAAATCAGACAGGGAGGGAAAAGGAGCAGATGTCATCATTTCCCAAATTAAAACCATGTTTTGTCCTCTGTCCTCTATGATCCAGTACCTGCAAAGACGTCCTCTGGCGAGGCAAGACGAACCCTTGTTCCTGACCGACAAGGGAAAGCCAATGTCAAGATCATGGTTTACGGCCCGGCTCCGTCTCCTCTGCAAAAGATGCGGGCTGCCTCCACAGCCATATACTTCTCATTCATTCCGCATTGGCGCGGCTACCTCAGCAGCCACTCTGGTCCCGGCTTCAACTCTAAAAGTTATGGGTCGCTGGTCTTCAGCAGCTTATGAGCGTTACATTCGCCCAGGGAAAGAGGACATAGTTATGGCTCAAAAAGCAATGAGTGGCATGTGTGAGGAGACGATCGGTTAATAAAGAAGAGTCGTATTCAAAAAGTGGTTGGCATGGGTTCATTCTGATTCAGATAGGTCTTTTACAGATGCAGGATTGCATCCCTCTTATCTGAGAGGATAGGAAAGATTTGCAGCACGCTGCTGTTACACTATGTAACCAGGAAGACTGACAAACGCCAACTAACCAGTGGCTGCGTTCAGCTGCTATTAATCAGCCTGGTGATTACAGGGGCGTTGCGTTGCTAGGGGCAGCCAGCGAAATCTCAACCCAATAGTACACATTCTGATTTAGATAGTTTGACCTTTTACAGATGCAGGCTTGCATCCCTCTTATCTGTGCGGATAGGAAAGGTTACACATAGTAGGCTAATACATTTTATTTTAATATAGGATCACCTCATATATCTATTTATATCAGATTTCTTTAAAAAGTAAAGAAATAGAATGTCCTTTTCGAATCCTATTCACGATGCAGCACAGCAGTGGACGTCGTTTTACGATACCGACTAGGACTCCTGAAGTGCAGGAATCAACAGGTTACTGGATTCATCAGGCCTGTTGAACACATAGTTTAAAATGCATGCTTGCATTTCGTTAATTTAGCTTATCAATCAAATGCTGAGGAACTCTGAAGTTCAGGATCAACAGGTGCTATGTTAAACTTATTTATATTATTTATCTCATTAATCTTAGGATGACCTCTTTTAAGATGCATGCTTGCATTCTTTTAGTATAGCTTAATAATTAAATGCTGAGGTCCACAGCAAGCTTGCTGTTACACATAGTCTCTTATCACATAATTGTAGGATGACTTCAGGATGTATGCGCTTTCTAGTAAAGTCAGTAGCAGGCTTGCTGCTTCACATAATATAGTATGACTGATAAAGGCGTTTTTTAGACTTGGCGTTGGCTTCCGTGTGTTGGGGGGATTTCAGTTATGCACTCTCTGAGTAGCCTAGCTGCCGCTTGGCTGAAACCAGAGAGTATGCATCTATTAGTTTGGGGAATTTGCTTAAGCATTCTCTGAATATATGCTTAGCAGGCTGCTTCGACAAAATTCAGTGAATATTCTCCCAAGAGCGGAGCTTTAACGCCAAGCTTAACTGTATTCCTTTTGTGGCTCTTTGGTCTTTATCTACTAAGACGTGAGTGTTTCTGATTGAAATGAAGCATAGCGTTAGTTCATGCAGGACACGGAAGTCGTGCACGCCAAAGCTGTAACCAGCGGTCAGTCAGCTGATGTGAACATCAGCTTTCTATTCCCCATTCACAGCTCAGCTGGTCATTAGCAACAAGGTTCATTTTAATACGGTTCGAATTCTCTAGGTCTCTGCTGGTCTTGCTGCCTGACCACTTCTGCTAAGCTGCTACTGGACCCCCATCTCAAAATATTTTGTTCCAGGGACCCCCAGAAGCAAAGATTTGAGTTAAAAAACTTAAAAAATATATATATTCAAAGATTTGCACAAAATGTTCACGATAAAAATTTTTTTTGCAGATCTACAAGCTCATAGCGCGGCACTCAGTGCCGCGCTATGAGCTTGTATATCAGCTATTTTGTTTTATTTTTAAGTATAAAAGAATGATTAAAGTGGTTACACAGTTGCGTTCCCCGTTTTAATGGGTTGAACCCAAAGTGGTTTGGTTTAGTATGACTCGGGTCCAAAATGTGACTCGGGACTATTGCACTCTCAGGTCCAAAGTGACTCAGGACTATTGCACTCTCATATTGCACTTTCTATGGCAGTTAAAGTATTTTTTTTGTTTTCTGTTTCTATCTTGCACTACTTATTGTGGCCAAAATGTAGCACAATGTTTGTTTGTTTTGGGTTGTTACCTCTTGTTAGAGAGCCCAATTTTTATATTGTTTTTTTGTATTGTTTTCTTTACACAATTTACTTGGTAGAGGGGTAAAAGAGTTCAATTCATGTTGTTACATGCAAAACCAAAGAATACATTTGAAATCATTTAATGATTTTTATTCTCAAAATAAATATGAATTTCTCATATGAATTCATTACTCACACTATGCTATGACTATTTCTACAACTATTTACATGTTACATGTTATGAATACTATATATTTCAATAATCATGCATCATATTGGTATGTTATTTACAATCCAGAATCATTGTGGAGTTAATTATTCATTGCTCCAACAGCCATCCGATCTGCGTTTTAATTGTGCGACAGCGATGACGCAATAGACGACGACCCAAGTAGTGTCCGAAATTTGCTGATGAGTTCACTACTATAGTCAACTACTTCTGGATCCCCATATAGGGAGTAGGGAGTAGGGGATGAGTAGGGGATTTCGGACGCAGCCCAGGTTGACTTAACATTGCCCAAAACAAACATGTCTGCGCTACTATGCCACGCCCCCCCGTGGTGACGACGCGTTCGCACTCTCTATACCCACAGAACCAACCCTGAGAGAGACGGAGCCACAGAGCCTTAATTAAGAACTAATTAATACTTTAAACCTAAAATAATTATATAGAAGCCACACAAGACAGCACACACCTTGCCCATCATCACAGTGTTGCCAGAGGGCTAAGAGTTCCTTTCTGATAAACATTGGTGAGTTTCTACAAACTTTATGTTAGCAACCTTAACAGCTAAAGCAGCCATGCTGTTAGCCATGTTTACAGCTAATAGGCTAATTTATCATGCAATGCCAATGCAGAGTTAGCACAATTGTTTGGCTAGGGCTAGCATTGTGGTTCCAAGCTAACCTACCTGGTTACTTATGTGAGATATATTTTGCACTCTAAATGGAACAAAGCTGTTTCATGTCACCACAGTAGATGACTGTGTGATGCTTTTATTTCATTTTTGTACATTTTGTCATGCTTTAGCTTTTGATAAAATGGGTTTCTAAATAAGGGTATTTTCCACACCTTTCATTCCTAGCTGAGTGTGTGCTGGGTGTAGCTGCCCTCTGTCTGCACCACCATTCCTGGTGGCTAGAGGAGCACTTTATTTGGATGTCATTGGTGAGAAAAGCACTTTATTACAATGCATCTTATTTTATTTCATGATGAGAATGTATTTTATTTTATTAGTTTGTTGTACTACTGAAAAGAGATTGTATTTTATTTGAATTAATTGAAAGACACTTATTGTGAAATGCTGTTCAGAAATACTGTTAATTTTTCATGTGGTCCTGTATGCTTGTCATACAGGTCAGGTTTTTTGGATGAGGCCAGAGTCTAGGTCTACCAAGGATGGCGAGCTACAAACCCAGGAGACTGCATGTGAAAATCATCTTTTGAATTTTCCTCTGAGACTCACTCTGCACTAACTGTGGTTTTACCAGTGTGGTAGGACAGAACTTTGCACAAGTCACAGAACTGAACACACAACTCAGAATTCTGCACATTATCCATCCCATAATATTAAACTCCACAGTGTGGTTGGACTGTCAGTGGACTCACTCACATACTGTCATCCACTAGGGTTACATGGAAAAAGAAGGGAGTCCACACACGACGCAAACATGTTAACTATTTATTTTACTAAAACTTTAAGAAATAAAGCAATAAACAAAAGGAATGGAATGAGGTGTGAATAAGTCAGTAGTCAGTTATGTATGTAGTGTGTGAATGTGTGGAGTGTGCTGTGTGTGTTGTAGAGAAAGGTGGAAAACTAAACAAAAGGGCTGAGGCCAGGTGGCACCCAAGAGCAGGGACGGCGCCAGGGGGGGGCTTGGGGGGGCACAAGCACCCCCTGGCGAAAGCCTAGCCCCCCCTAAGCACCCCCTGCCACAAACCCAATTTTTAAGAAAAAATATTTATGGAATTTTTTTCTTTTCTTTTTTGATAATAAATCGGTAAAATCAGGCAAAAATGTGAATTAAATAATGTAACCCTAACCTAACCCTAACACTAACCCTAAAACCGAGATAAAGTACCAAAACCCGCCCAAACCCGCACATTTTTGGACCCGAAACCGGGCCGAAACCGCAAAAAAAAATCGCCCCCGCTGGAAAAAAGTCAGCCCCCACATAGCCCCCCCTGCCAGAATTCTCTGGAGCCGTCACTGCCCAAGAGAGGATATGGAGAGATCCAAAGGTTTCAAGGAGAGGACATTATATGCTCTGCCACACCCATAACCGCAGGTGTAGCAAGTTGGCCTGACGGCCTGCTCCACTCTGGCAATCACCAAGGCTGCCGGCTAGCCAACAGTGAGGCAGAGGGGCAGGGCCGTGACACATACACACACCTCTGTGATTCATGGTGGGGTTATTGACACTTAACAGTGGATTGATGTATATCATTGTGTGTTGATCTGAATCTAATTGTAAATTCATACTGTGTTGGGTATTTGAGGTCATGGATCCATAGTTCATAAATATTCATACTTACCATACAGTTAAAAAGGATATTTACAATTTAAAAGATAAATACAATTGAAAAGGATATCTACAGTTAAAAGGATATTTAACTAAAAAGATACTTACCAGGGTGCACCCGTAGATCATAACCCTGCTTGTATTACAGTACTTCAAACCTACAGAGCAGATTAAATGCTTGTAAATACATTTTAAAGACAAAAAAGGTATTTCAAAAAAGAAATCTCCATAATTATTTCAAGGACATGATGGTTGATCACCTGAAATATTTCATGTAGTTTTTACACTCATGGGTTTAGGGATTCCCTCATGGAGAGATATCAAATACATTTGGTTTAAAGATTTCCTTTTCGGGCAGATGGGGTCCGCATTAAAAGTGGAATGAAGATCTGCTACAGTTCATCACTGTTAAAATGGGGGACGAGGGAGATAGCGACGGTTTCCCACCCCCCACTTACGGGATACAAGGCCAGCAGCTGCTACGTGAAAGAACTGCATTATTGCAGCAGAACAAAACAAACTTTCAAAATGCGAGCGGGCAGGAACGACACGTTTACGGCTGGAAATATTTTTTTTCCTGCGGTACGGTTCTGAAACATTTTTTTTGGTTGAAAACATTGTAAGAAAAACAAAATACGCTATTTTGGGATGAGGGGGTATGTCCTTGTTTTTTTTTATTGATTGATTGAAATTTTTATTGGGCAAAAGAATGTAAAACAACACAGTTACATTTAAAATACTTTTGTCTAAAAGGTCCGACCAAAAAAGTCCTTGCGGACTTGTTTCCGTTGGGGTCCTTGAATTAATTTCATAGGGTTACACTCCGCTACTCCGACATCTCGCTGCTCCGACATCCCGCGAGTCCGACAGCCGTCCCTGGGCGCGGAGGTGGACCGGGGGTCCCTGGCTCCAGAGGCTCCAGCCTGGCCACTCGGCCGCTCGGCTCGGGCCTCTCCGGCCAAGGACCCCCAGGGACCCCCGGGGAGGCTTCGACCCGGCCCAGGGAGCCCCCAAGCTGGGTACTCGCTCCAGTCCGGGGGACCCACGCCTCCGGGGGACACCCGGCTCTCCAGGCGGTCCCGTGGACCCACTCTTAAGCACCCCTCGGCGGGCGTTAAGTGAAGTGTTAGGCCGCGGCCAAAGCACCGCGTGGACCTGGTGGTACAAACGGCGACGAGCGCCCATGGGACTATTATGGACTTAGCGCGTTGGACCCGGCTCACCGGCCGGTCCCGCGGACCTACTCTTAAGCACCCCTCGATGGGCGATAAGTCGGGGGGTCCCGCGGCCTATGGACCGCAGGCACCTGGTGGTACAAGCGCTGCCGCAAAAGTTTTCATGCCCATTAGCAGGGTCTTATTTCCTCGCTGAGGACTGTCTTCTTCACTCTATGGCTTGAGCCGATGTCATTTCTCTTGGCTAAAGGTTTCGCTGGGTAGAGGACAGTGGGAATCTCGTTCGATTAACTCGGGCGATCCCCGCGGCGTGCGGATCTCCTCGCCGAGCCCCGTGATGGGGCTCGAGGCGAGGCCGGCCGCGGTAGCCCTCGAGCGGTCCGTGGCAAGACAATGGGAATCTCGTTCGAATTAACCCGGGCGCAGCCACTGCCGAGATACGGGACAACCGGGCCGCAGGGCAGCACGACCAGCATAGATACGTAGCTGCTCGCAGGTTCATGTCAGGCTCCCCCACCCCCGACACCATCAAGGTAACTTGACTTGCGGGTCGGGGGCTCTGGTTTACTCGACTCCTGCGTGCCCCACACACTATGTGGTCTGCACCCATATAAGGTACTGTCCCGGCGTGGACACTTGGCAGTGCCTGCACGCCCAACTCACACAAGTCTGCTGCGCCCTTTAAGACAAGCATATGCTACTGGCAGGATCAACCAGGTAGGCCTCCTGTTCCGCCGCGGACGTCGCGCCCAGCTGAGGCGTGCGCCGTGGGGTTGCCGGTCCGCAGAGACCGCCCAGGCCCCCCGTGAGGAGGGCGGCGGTGTGGTGTCTCCCGGAGGCGCGCACTGCGTCGGTCACCACTTCTTCCGTTGCCCCTCAGCCGGACGAAAGCGTGTTACAGGGGATTGGTGCCCGTGGCCCGTTACGCAGCTGTTTGGTCGGTCGCCGGAGTACGCGACGCAAGCAGGGTTTGAGAAACGGAGTCTCCGGAGCGCGCCTTTGCGCCCCCGCGGCGTGCGGATCTCCTCGCCGAGCCCCGTGACGGGGCTCGAGGCGAGGCCGGCAGCGGGGGCCCTCAGGCGGTCCGTGGCAAGGCAACTAGGGCAGACGGTGCGTCTCGGTCTCGCTCGGCCGGGGTCGGCCGCGGAGGAGTGCAGAGGACAGGCCACCGAGGCCTCTCCGCACGTGGTCCCTCCGCGCCTGGTCGGGCCCGCAGGCTGCAAGCAGCGTCCACCGAAGCACACGAGGTGACGGCGGGGCCCTTGCAAGAGGCGGGCTACGAGTGCCTATCGGTCAGGGAAAAGCAGCGGGTTCCACGGCCCTTGCGGGCGGCATGGTTCCCGTGAGTGGCCACCGTGGCCGACGGCGGGCCCTGCATTCGGGCAGGCCTGCCGTCCGTGGTCCCAGCGTCCGCACGCTGGTCCTTATATCCGGTCTGGGAATTTTTTTTTTTGAGAACCAGGATTTTGGGCGCTCCGTGGCCCATCGCTGCCCGAGGACGAGGCCTCTTGCTGGGCATGGTCCCTACCTACGAGATGGCACCAGTCGGCCCTTCTCCCTGGCTCTCCCTTTCACACAGGCCAGGGGCCAGGGAGCCCAGTCCCTCACAACACAGTGCCGGGTGCACACTCGCCCGCTCTACCCGCCCCGGGAGCCACCGTCCCTGGGTAGGAGGTGGTCCATGGACCCCCAATGGGGACCAGGGACTGGGGACGGCGCCATCTTGTGGACGCCGGCGGTATTGCGCCCCAAGACAACAGCTTTTTACAGGCTTGTGGATCTGCTCTTTTTCGACCGCAGGACTTTGTCCTTTTTCCAGACCCACGGCCGGGGACCCCCGGGGACCCCCGGGGAGTCCTCGACCCGGCCCGGGGAGTCCTCGACCCGGCCCGGGGAGCCCCGAGGCTGGGTACTCGCTCCAGTCCGGGGACCCCTGGGGGTCCCTGGCTCCAGAGGCTCCAGCCTGGCCACTCGCCCGCCCCGGGAGCCACCGTCCCTGGGTAGGAGGTGGTCCATGGACCCCCGATGGGGACCAGGGACCGGGGACGGCGCCGCCTTGTGGACGCCGGTGGTATTGCGCCCCAAGACAACTGCCTTTTACAGGCTTGTGGATCTGCTCTTTTTCAAGCCGTTTTGAGCCCAGATTTCGTCTGTCGGACCCGCGGGATGTCGGAATAGCGCCACGCACCCCTTAGCCAAAGTCAAGTCTGCTGTAACCCTCTCTGATTTTGAACGTCTTATCCATGCTTTTATCTCAACCCGACTTGACTACTGTAATGCACTTTATGTTGGCATTAGCCAAGCCTGCTTGTCACGACTACAGTTAGTCCAAAACGCGGCCGCTCGCCTCTTAACAGGGGCACGGAAATAAGATCACATCTCCCCTATCCTTGCCTCCCTACACTGGCTCCCTGTTCGTTTGAAAACTCACTTGTTCTCCTTGGCGTTTGAAAATTCAGATTGAGAAGCTGCTGCTTCCCCAGGCATGTGTGTTTCTCTTGTTTATTTTAGTATTTTATTGAGTGTACAGCACTCTGGTTCAACACTGTTGTTTTTAAATGTGCTCTATAAATAAAGTGGATTGGATTGGATTGGAAAAGGCAAAATTATGAGTTTGCACACTGTACCTCCCTTCTATGACTTTACTGTAGCATCCACCAGAAAAGTGACTTTTGGAGAGCACTGTTCTTCTTCAGTCTGAAGGACTTAGTATATAGTGTGTGAGATGCACGTGTGCGGGGTCTCATCTTTTGTCAGATGTAAGAAGAGGGGCTCCAAGGGGGCAAAAAACAAGTTGGGAGCCACTGCTATAGTTTGCCAAATCCCCCCTGTCAGGTGGGTACCATGGCTGTTGTGATGTTCACTGCTAGAGCACTTCTTCAGACTGAAGAAGTCACTTTTTCTGGTGGGTGCTACAATAAAGTCATAGAAGGGAGCTACAGTGTGCAAACTCATCTTTTTGCCTTTTGATATGGAACAGTGAAATATCAATATCAATTTATTACATATCTCAACTTCTCTAGATATTGTTTAATTTTTTTTTTAAACAGACCCCCTTAAGGATAAGGGGTTCTGTTCTCTCAGCCCTATTTTACCTCAGTTTATAGGGTTGGGTTATGATTAGTAAGTGTTTGGATTAGGGTAAAGGTTGGTGTTAGGGTAAGGAATGGGGTTTGGTTTGGGGTTAGGGCTAAGTTTGGGGGAACATAGGGCTGAAGGACAATATGTACGTTCTCTCGTTATGCAGACTAATTGTTTAACCACTTAAACCCTCTATATCATTATGGTCACTTACTGCACAGCTTGTCATCACAGTCGTTGGGACAGTCACCACAAGATGGTCCAACCTTGTAGGGCTCTTTAGTACCACGCACATTACCACTGCAATATGGGACAGAACAGAATCACATTTTACACATGATATCTGATGAGACAGTAAACCTTTTTTGCTTTTCATGTCCATCTACACAAGTGGTACCAAACCTTTTCCAGATCAGGGCCCACTTGAACATCTTGAAAGCGTTCACGGCCATTCGGGCTGCCGTTTTTTAAAGTGGTTAGCTGGGTGGGCCATGTGCATTGTCAGAGCATGTTTTATTTTAATGATCCATTTGGACCCCTGGTGGTCCCCGGACTCCATGTTGAGAACCAGTGATGTAAAGTGTGACAGACGGTGTTGTTGCTTATGGTGGACAGTAGTGAAACACATAGAAGTACTGTATTGTATACATGGTGTTGGGACAGTATAGTACTTACCCTGGACAGTATTGACAAACGTAGAAGTATTTGTACAGAGAGGCATCGGGGCAGTGGGCCATGCCACATCCGACCTGGTTGGAGTTGTACCACACAACCTGTGCAACACACACAACACATCATCACTTTAAATTAGAAAAATGTGCTCCTCGGAGCACAGGTCTACAGCCAGTCCAGGTATAGAAGTCAATCTTAGCCAATCAGGATGAAATATGAAAAATCTTGATGACATGACTATAGAGATCATGTGTACCGATTTACGTGATGTTTGGACATACTGTAATCTGTAGGAGTTTTGCAAAAATTGCCCCCCTGGTGGCGCTATTGCAGGCCAATGTGAAGTTTCACGGCAATCGGACACTGCGTTCATGATTGAGGAATTTTGTTCTAAACAAACCACTCCTGCAAACTTTAGATGCAAATCTTAGCCAATCAGGATTGAATATGAAAAATTGGACAGATCTGTCTTGATCACTTGACATTACATTACATTACATACATGTAATGTAATCACTTGACTATAGAGAATGTGTATCGATTTGTGTGATATTTGGACCAAAAAAATAGGAGTAATATAATTATATATATATATTTTTGCAAAATCGGCCTGCTGGTGGCGCTTTAATAGGCCAAAGTGATAAGGGTGGCATTTTTTCCTCGACCTAGTGGGAATGTGAGTGCAAAGTTTCACGGCAATCGGATGCTGCGTTCATGATTTGAGGCAAAAAAATGTTGTTCAAAAAGGCCCCTCCTGCAAACTTTGGAAGTCAATCTTACTCAATCGAGATGGAATATGGAAAATCCGACGGACCGGTCTTGATCACATGACTATAGGCTAGAGTTAATGTGTACGTATTTGCGTGATGTTTGGACGAAACCTGTAGGAGTAATATCCAAATATGTGTTTTGCAAAAATCTGCCTCCTGGTGGTGCTACAAGTAAGACGCGCGAACGCTGGAAGCGAACGCATCTCGAAAATATTGTGTATTTACGGACTTGTAATCCGTGTTATTTCACCGTGATGGGGAGAGAACATTGACTGTGTGTGTGTGTGTGTGTGTGTGTGTGTGTGTGTGTGTGTGTGTGTGTGTGTGTGTGTGTGTGTGTGTGTGTGTGTGTGTGTGTGTGTGTGTGTGTGTGTGTGTGTGTGTGTGTGTGTGTTTTGCAGGCTGTTGTGCATTTTCATCAGAGCATTGTCTAAATTCCTGCACTCTGGCGCCCTCTGGGGGCCAGAGTGCACAGTGCACACAGTGCATGCACACAGAGACTGTCACACACACACACACACAACCCGAGCACGGGTACATAGTAAGCTCCACTTGGTGTGAGGCGCGGCGAACTTCCGCGTTCGCAATAAAAGGCCGATGTGAAATATGTGGATCAGACGTTCTGCTCTGGCCTCAAGGGAGTGTGTGCACAGTTTCACGACGATTGGGCAAACGGTGCCAAAGATTAACTTTACACAGACGGACGGACATACACACACACACACACGCACACGCACAGGCACAGGCACAGGCACAGGCACACGCACACGTACACACACACACACACACACACACACGAACGGGGGGGCGAAAACACAGTCTCGGCCACGCCTTCGGCCTGGTGGAGACAACCAGTGCTTCTCAAACGTTTTCATGTCAAGGACAGGGGCGTCATTTGCGGTCTCAGAGGAATGGCAACTGCCGCCCCCTAGTGTTCACATTTAACCTTGATTTTTTTTGGCGCCAATTTTGATGCCAATACTTATTCACTTTTACTCAAACGTTTTGAATACAGGCTTATACTTGTAACTGGATTTTTATATTGTGGCATTGCTACATTTACTCAAACTACGTTCACTTGTATTTTGAACAGAGGAATTATTTTAGGTCCTTTAACTCCTTTAACACCTTTTTAGTAGAATCCCCTGAACCCCCCCCCCCCCCCCCCCCTACTTTCTCTGTAAATACAGTATACCTTATGATTGATTCTAGTACTGAGCTTGATTCCAATATGTTTTGTAGTATATTTGTATTGTATTGTCCGTATTATATGTATTACTGATGAATTGAGTACAAAGGACAACAATGGAAACAAGACCCTGGGGATTTTTGGGTTATCCTTTTATCATAACCTTTGACTGTACTAACTGTACTGTGTGTTAATAAGCATGATAATAAAGTATTCAATCAATCAATCAATCAATCAATCAATCAATCATGTAAAAAAAACAATAAGAGAACATTTCAGTATTTCCTCCAGCACTGGGTGTACCTGTGTGAAGTGTCCCACTTGTTTTCCATTGACAGACCCCTCCCCGTGCTGAAAGTTCTTCAACTCATTATACCAGCGCAGAGAGAGAGAGAGAGAGAGAGAGAGAGAGAGAGAGAGAGAGAGAGAGGAGAGCAGAGAGAGAGAGAGAGAGAGAGAGAGAGAGAGAGAGAGAGAGAGAGAGAGAGAGAGAGAGAGAGAGAGAGAGAGAGAGAGAGAGAGAGAGAGAGAGAGAGAGAGAGAGAGAGAGAGAGAGAGAGAGAGAGAGAGAGAGAGAGAGAGAGAGAGAGAGAGAGAGATGTCAGGAGGATTCCCATGATGGGAACAGTGTGGCTCCCAGCCAGGCGTCCCTTATTTCCAAGAAAAAAATATACGGGAAGGCCAGACAATTCTCGCTGTATACATTTTGTTTTTATATTATATTAACAACCCGTATTATAGGATATGTATATGAGCTGTTTGGTTCACTGGTTTCCCCAAAATAAGGGACAACGTATGTTATGTCCCCTATTAGATCAATAAGAGACTGTCTTTTAGTTTCGAAATAAGGGACGATTCCGTATTTCAAGGGACAGTTGACATCTCTAATTTACCACATATACGTGAGGGATTATAAATTAATGTTATATTATATAACATATTATTATTATTATTAATAATGTTAAAGGAGTCTTACTGATAATTGTCCTTTCCGCGCCGGGGCTGTGTTTTTTGCTACATGTGTCGGCCCATCTCTGAGCGTTGGCAGCAGCTTCCTCGTTCCAGCTCTGTGAGAATGAGAGGACACAGGACACTACGCACGCACGTACACACAAATGTTTGTAATATGAAATAAAATACAAAACACATTAAATTAATAAATAATAAAATAAAGGTGCCCATTCTCTGGGGCAGCGGTGGCTTAAAGGTTAGAGTAACGCGTTTGAGAACGAAAGGTTCCCACACACTACAAAACAAATACACAACGCAGAGACTGGTTCATGTGACAGAAGGTGGGACTTTAAACCACACCAGGGCTAAGGACACACTCATCTTAGGGTTACATATATATATATTTATATATATATATATATATATATATATATATATATATATATATATATATATATAAATCAAATTGCGTTCATTGCTTTAAATTGCGTTTTTTTTTTCCCCAGTTTTTTACGGCTGTTTGTGTAATACTGCTTCCTATTGTTCTTTTAGGCTTGTTTTCCTAGGCTTCTTTCTCTCGCAATATCTGGCAACACTGCCCATGGAAAATCAGGGCAGAGGATTATTTGAATTGTGCAATGATACATGATGGAATATGATTAAGGATTATTTTGATTATGGTAAGCTCACAATTCATATCATGACATAAATGTAACTTTCACAAGCCCCCCCGCCCCAAAAATAAATAAATAATAATAACAATATATATATACATATATATATTTTGTTTAGATTTTTTTTTGGGGGGGGGGCAGTCAGGGCATTTGGGGGGGGGCATTGTCCCCCCTTGCCCATGCCTAGATCCGGCCCTGAGCGTTCAAATCAAACCTCCAGTAGTGTCTTACCATCTTCAGCATGTTGCTGGCGGTAGGCTGCACACCTCTTCTCAGCTCATTGTGTTTGTTCACAATCTCCTCCTTGTCGGCTTCGGTCAGCGCTATGAACACAAACACACCATGAGAAGTTTGAGTGAAATTCTAGCCTTGTTCAAGTGCTGATGTCATAACAGATATAACTCATGTCCTGTTTAACCCACAGCTATGACATTTCATTACACATGCTTCTCCTCACGAGGAACACATTTGCAACCTAAATACCCTTAGATCTTACCCGCCATTTAGAATTTTATATGTAGTTGTGTTCAACGTAGGTTCGGGAGTAGAGACCGCCCTCTGCTCAGCCACTCACGTTCATGATCAAGTTCACCTGCACTGCTTATCTCTCAGCCAATTCACGTAGCAATCACTACAGTATAAATACACCTGCGATTAAATCACTTACCTGTTTGATTTCGCTTGCGTTACTCAAACAAACACCAACAAGCAAACTATAGCAATCGCCTTTTTTCGCTCGCAATCAGCAGGTAAAACGCAGTTTCCATTTTGTTCTTTTTCTCTTCATAACATCTCAGCGCAGCACTGTTGCTAAACAATCTAAAGCTAAACTAATACAACAGTGCAAGTGTTTTAGCTTACAGCAGGTAGTATATCAGGTATAGTAATAGCGTGCGTCCTCCGCCGTTCCGTCAATGGACGAGCGCGAGTTAAATGTGCATGCCTCCGACGACGAGGAGTTGTTCTCTCTGTCACCGTTTTCTCATACGGTGTCAGAGTCCAGCTTCTCGTCGTACGTCCGCGGGTCAGAACCCGAACCTCGGCTCCCTCCAGCGCAGCCGAGGCGCGATCAGCGGAGCGGTCCCGCGGACGCGTCCTCCTCTCGCCGCAGCGCCGTCACAGCCGGCGGCAGTTTGCACGGCCCCGTACCGCTGCTTTCCATCTCCTTGTGGACTGTCGCCGGCCTACAGAGCGTGCTCGCGGCGAGGGGGGTTCCCTTCTCCAGAACGGACCGCAAACCCGAACTGTTCCAGGCCTACCTGGCCCACCTCAGCCCAGCAGTTCCAGGTCCAGCCGCTCCAGCGGCCCCGCCCACGCAGGCTCTATGCTCCGCCTCCGCCTCCCTCCTACCCCCCCCCTCCCTCCCTTCCTCCCCTCCTCCTTTCCCTGCGCAGCCGTCCACTTCCATCTGGACGGCACAGCGCCCCCCCCCGCCCCCCTAACAGGACGGCACACCTTGCCTCCTCCTCTAGTGCAGCATAGCTGGCTGCTTCCCTTCCTGGAGCGGCGCCGTGCGCCTTCCTCCCTCCCCTCCTCCCTCCCTCCCTTCCCCCCCCTTTCCTCCAGGGCCTTGCGGCCCTCCCACCCTCCTCCCCCTTCCCCCATTTCCCCGGCGCCGTGCGCCCCCCACCCCCCTTCCCCCAGGACGGCACAGCGTGCTTCCTCCTTCCTCGCACCCTCCACATGGGCCGCACCCCGCACACCTGGCAGCCTACTCAGGCCGTGCCCCGCCCACTCAGGCCGTGTCCCCGCCCACTCAGGTCTTGCCCCCGCCCACTGCGGCCGCCCCACTTCCTCCGCCTCAGTCCGCACCGCCCACTGAGCCCGTACCTCCTACCGGGTCTGCACCACTCACTCAGACCTCCTCACTACCCAACCCGGCCCAACTGTTTTCGCTCCTCTCCTCCATCTACTCCCAGGCCCCGCAGGCGTCCTCCGGCCTCGCACTCGACCCCTTCTCCGCATTCCAAGGGGCTAACCTTTTTAACCCTTTCACCCCCCCAGCCTCCACCCACACCCTGGCCACGGCCACCCCAGCCGAGCCTCCCCTAGCCGAGGCAACCCGGACCTCTCCCGTCAGTGTTTCCCTCCGCCAACAAATCCTGAACGGTGTGTACGTCAACCTGGCGGTACTCCTCCAGCCGTCCATCATCGACCCCCTTCGTAATAGGGAAATTACAACTCCCTTCGGGTTCCTGGCCCAACTCCGCCAGTCCCTCCCCACCCGCTCCCGCGATCTCACCCCCAGTGAATTCGCATACTCATTCTCCCTTTTCAGGGACATCATCTGCTCAGTTTACCCCGGCCGTCGGGCCGAATTGGATCAGTATATGTTCAATATACTAGAGCTGGCCATTCGGTTCGGCGGCACGGGGTACTATAATTATCACGTACTGTTTGCCACAGCAGCAGCCGCCCGCATTCAGCAATTTAACATCAACTCATACTGGGGGGCCCTGGACCGTGAACTCTACTGCAGGGTATTCACGGCCAGGGTCGCGCTGTGTTGCGACCTGTGCGGAGCCCCTTCCCACACGTCCGCCGTCTGCACCACGGCCATCGAAAAGCCCCGGCAAAGTGGCAAACCACTCCCGTCCAGCACCGCCAATCCACCACCCCTTTTCCCCCGCAGTCGATCCGCTGCACCCCCCCCCCCCCCTCCATAGTCCCCAGGCTATCCTCCAACTTCTCCCGTTCCGTGCAGCCCTCCAACGCCAACGACTCTAGAGGGAGGCCCGTCCTATTTCAGGCCGGCAGGCAAATCTGTAACAATTTTAACGACGCCGGCTGCGCATCATCTGCTTGCCGCTTCCTGCATGTCTGTTCGTTCTGCGGGGGAGCTCACGCTCGCCCCGCCTGCCCCCACAACCCCACATCCACTCCTACCGCGTGACTAGCACAGTACCTTAGAACGCCCATCATCATCCCAGCCCTCACCACTGCCCTCCGCAATCACCCCGACCGGCCATTTGTCAACTTCCCCGGATTAACCGTCACCCCCACCACATCCCACACCTGCCACAACCTGCAATCCGCCATCATCGACCCAGACGCAGTCGACACCCTTATTGCCAAGGAGGTAAGGGAGGGGTTCATGATGGGGCCCTTCGACACACCACCATTCCCCGTGTACCGGATCAGCCCCATCGGCGTGGCGACCCGCAAATACTCGGGGAAGAAGCGCCTCATCATGGACCTCTCCTCTCCCCATAACTCTCACATCCCCAGCATCAACAGCACCATCCCCAGTCACGATTTTTCCATGAAATACTCCACCGTCAATCATGCAATAAACCTCATCCATCTCGCCGGTCACGGGGCATGCTGTCCAAAGCAGACATTACCAATGCGTTCAAGGTACTGCCCTTATGCCCCGAATTTTGGCCTTTTTTCGGGGTGGCCTGGAAGGGCTCCTTTTATTTTTCCGTTAGACTCACTTTCGGCTGTAAAAGTAGCCCCAAATTGTTCGATTCACTCTCCGAAGTTCTCTGTTGGATCTTGTCAAATAATCACCACATCCCCCACCTCGTTCACCTACTCGACGATTTTCTAGTCGTCGAGCCCCCCTCGGGCCCCCCTAGCACACGGCCTCTCCACCATCCGAAGGGTTTTCACAGAACTAGGCGTCCCCCTCTCCGAGGAGAAAACAATCGGCCCCTCGACCAAGCTCGAGTTCCTGGGCATCACCCTCGACACCATTACTTTCGAGGCCTCCCTCCCCCCGGAGAAGCTAAACAGAATAACCCTCCTCTTGCACAACTACCTCCTGGCCCCCATCTGCACCAAACGACAGTTGTTAGCCCTACTCGGCCACATCAACTTCGCACTCCGCATCATCCCCCAAGGCCGTCCCTTCATTTCTCACCTCCTCACCACAGCCTCCTCCGTTCCCAACCTGCACGATAACGTCACAATCGATCATTTCTCCCGCACAGACCTCCGCCTCTGGCTCCACCTCCTCACCAATTGGAACGGCATCACCCTATTTCATGACACGATCATTTCCAACCCTCATGACATACAACTGTACACTGACGCGGCCCCCTCCCTCGGTTTTGGTGGCTTCTACCAGGGACGGTGGTTTGCGTCAGCCTGGTCACCAGATTTCCTCGCCTTCATCCCCCCCTCACCTCACCCTTTCTCAGCACTACACGAGCTGTATCCAATTGTCGTGTCATTCACTCCGATAACCAGGCCACAGTAGATATCATCAATAAAGGCCGTTCCAACTCCCCCGACATCATGCCATTCCTCCGCCGTCTCACCTGGTCCTCCGTCACCCACAATTTTATCATCCGTGCAGCCCATATACCCGGTCACCATAACCTCATCTCAGATTCTCTCTCCCGTCTCTCCTTCCAGAGGTTTCGACAGCTGGCGCCGGACGCCGACCTCTACCCAACATCCATCCCTCCGTTTTCCGGGACCATCTTCATCTGAACCCCCAGCTCCGTCACCTCCTCATCCAGTCACGCCACCACATCATCAACGGATTCGCACCCAGGACACTCACCACCTACCTCACAGCATGGAACACATTCAAGAGGTTCCACACCAACACCGGCACCCCCTTCCCCTCAACTGATGTCACCATTATCGCAGCATTCCTGACGCACTGCCACTCCCATCTCCACCTCCGCACCTCCACCATCCACGTCTACCTCAGCGGGGTCGGCTTCTTCTTCCGCCTGTTGGACGGATTCCCGAGCCCGGCCATCTCCCATCCCCACATCACCATGCTGCTTCGGGGCCTTCGCCGCAGCGAAGTCCCGACCACACCCAGACGTCATCCCCTAACCTCTGACCTGCTTCTCCACTGCCTCCGTACCCTCCGTGCCGGCTACCTCACACCCCACATCTCCTCCACCCTGGAAAGCATGTTCCTCCTGGCTTTTTTCGGCTTCCTCCGGTGCTCTGAGCTGACCTCCTCATCCTCCCGGTACGACCCCTCCCACCATCCAAGCCTGGCCGACATCACCTTCCACTCCTCCGAATCCCTCACCTTCACCCTCAAACGCAGCAAGACGGACCAGCTGGGGCGTTCATCCACCATTCATCTCTTCAGGACAGACTTCCCCCTCAGTCCATATGAGCCCATCCTCAGCTACGTCACCACGAGACGTTCCCTGCACGCCACACCTCAAGACCCCCTCTTCATCACGGAATCCGGCTCAATCGTCACCCGTTCCTGGTTCCACCACCACCTCCGTCAAGTCCTCTCCCTTTCCGGCCTCCCGCCCCAACTATACTCCGGTCTCCTTCCGGATCGGCGCCGCCACCACCGCATCCCGGCAAGGCCTCCCGGACCATCTGGTCCGCATCCTCGGACGGTGGTCCTCCCAGGCGTACCACTCGTACATACGGACCAACATCCAAGACGTGCACCACGCACACATCACTCTGGGTCGCCTGTAACTGCCGCATATTCCTAGCCTGTCCGCCCCGGAAGGGGGTCCCCTCCTTCGTGATCCTTCCCGAGGTTTCTTCCACCCGACCCTCCCGGTGGGAGTTTTTCCTCGCCCGACCGAGGGTCCAAGGACAGGAGGAATCATGTGACAGTTGCCCGCCTAGACACCTCCACAACCGACGCAGCCTTTTGGGGGCAGCGTTCCATCAGCTCATCTCCCAAGCAGCCCACTTCGGCTAATATTAGAGATCCAGATCTCCGATACGGGCTAAGTGGCTGCCCGCCTAGACCCTCTGGTCATCTCCACAAACCGATGTAGCCTTTTGGGGGTAGCGTTCGGAGCAGAGGCGACAGACAGCTCCAGGGCCGAGCAACCATGGTCGTCTGGCTCCCGAGACTACACCCCCACCCTGAGTCTCGCCCCACCTCGGGCTCCTCATCAATACACATACTGCACATCTCATTCCATTCAATAAATACTGTTTAACTCGAGCAGAAGGTGTGGTCTCTTACTAGTGAAATGTAGTTGTGTTCAACGTAGGTTCGGGAGTAGAGACCGCCCTCTGCTCAGCCACTCACGTTCATGATCAAGTTCACCTGCACTGCTTATCTCTCAGCCAATCCACGTAGCAATCACTACAGTATAAATACACCTGCGATTGTATCACTTACCTGTTTGATTTCGCTTGCGTTACTCAAAAATGCCCTCCTCCTCCCCAACATTCCTCCATTATTTTTGCTCTCCTAGCATCTCTACCTTCTTTCCTCCAGGAGCCCCGGGGGGGGGTAGCGTTCGGAGCAGAGGCGACAGACAGCTCCAGGGCCGAGCAACCATGGTCGTCTGGCTCCCGAGACTACACCCCCACCCTGAGTCTCGCCCCACCTCGGGCTCCTCATCAATACACATACTGCACATCTCATTCCATTCAATAAATACTGTTTAACTCGAGCAGAAGGTGTGGTCTCTTACTAGTGAAGTAAAACAGTTAAATTCCCATTTTTGAGCTGCCAAACTTTGTACACACAGACTTTGGATCTAAAGTTCCAGTTGGAGGTTGTACATGACAAAATGAAGCCTCCATGAAACAATGAATATTGTCACAATTTTGAATCACTTTGCATTATGGTTGAGGGTAATGTCAAACAGTAATGGAACAAATCTTATTCCAATGGACCAAAGGGGGGGCGCTATAGCAATCGTTTGAAAATGCAAACTCTGAACAGGCATTTGTCATGAAACACCATGAAACTTGCTTACAAAAAATGGCAAACATTTGTCATAACTGAATTTTTGCATATGCAACATACTGTAATACAGAGATAGATACCATATCCACAATCCATCTGCACTCTGCTCAGTTGTTTCCATGGCCTCCACATTTTTATAATTGTTCAGTAATCGAGGAAAACGTTTGCACCTGATATTTGTACTATGGTTTTTCTTACCCCCAGCTACTGGTTTTACTTCAGTTAAAGCCAGGAGAGCAAAGAGCACCGTGAGAGCAATGTACACCTTCATCCTCTGTGGAAACCACATGAAAAGTTACAAATTTTCATCAATAAATTATGCTGATGATAATAATAACAACAACAAAAATGTTTTCATGAAGACATCACAAAGTCATTATTACAGCTAACCACATCAATGAGGAATAATAATTAGAAGAAGAAGTAACACATTATTAACGATCACATGATGAAGGAAAAGCAAATGTAGGCTACTCTGTTAAAATGATCCCTGGCTAATACGCCAAATATGCCTTAATACATTATAATTGTCCTCTATAACTAAAATGGAAAATTAATAACACCTTAAATATTTTGTTTATTTTAGAAATAGTTCTTCTTTCACTCAATAGGGGCAATGCCCGTCGCAAGTTGATGATGTCATTTGCCCATGTGTGGTCCAGCGCTATGGAATTTATGGAATGCATGTGAAAATAGAAAGAAAAAAAAGAAAAAACACTTAATACTTCCTAAGTTTAATATGAGTATCAAATAAATATTGTAAATGTTTTTTGCACAAGCATTCCATAAATTCCATAGGGTTGGACACATGGGAAAATAACATCATCAACTTGTGACGGGCATTGCCCCTCTTGAGTAAAAGATGAACTGTTTCTAAAATAAATACAATATTTAAGGTTTGTTAATGTTTAAATTTTTGTTATAGAGGGCAATTAAAATGTATTAAGGCCTATTTAGCTTAGCCTAATAGCCAGAGATCCTTTTAAGATATTTAACAGCAAAGTCAAATTTAAGCAGACAGAAACAGACGATTCGCTGAAAGTAAAAGAAACTTGTGAGATGTTATAAACGTACCTCCAGTAATTTGAAGTGTGTCCTTTCAGATGAAATAACTGCTGATTCTGCTGATGTTTGGCTGGTCTTATGTGGTGGTGGTCATTTATATCCTTACATTATTAGCCTTAGGGGTGTGTGTGTCACAGTGCTTTCATAGACAAACAATATGATGGCATTCATTAAGCAGTACAGTAGTGCCAACATGCCAACGTATTTATTTTGCAGCAAACAATGTCCGGAACGGCGGTCAATGTCAGTTTGTTTTATTCTTCAAACCTGTTTAAACAGGCGAGTCAGGTGACAATCTACTGTAGCTACTTTGTTGAAATCAATTGGATATTGGGAGGCCAAAGTTCTAAGAAGAAAATGTGGTTTATTTATCCATTTGCAAACAAATAGAATACTCTCAGGGTTTCTCAGCCTTTTCTGAACAGTGGACCTCAAGGGTTCAACTGAAGTACCCTCTATGATTTTAATTTGTGTGCAATAAGAATAAATGACATGCCACACACGTAGTGAACAATAGTTACTCTTTCTCACTTTATACTCATGTCTCACACTATTTTACATTGTATTGTTTACAGAATAAATTGAATCGTGTATTTAGTTTTTTTTAAATGCTATTTCCCTCACAATTTTGTAAACCCCCTGCAAGCACCCCTAGGAGTTTGCTAAGCACTGGTTTAGAACAAACACTGGAAATTATATTTGAACATAATTTGAATTCTATTCAGAAGGCCAAGCTGAGGGGCCATGGCCTTCATGGCCTCCATGACATTTAAAAAAATAACTATATTTGCAAAGTGGACATACAAGCACTAAATACTTAATAGACAAATACCAACTTGAGCAGGAAGACTTTTCTTCAGATTCAGTGAGTTTCACACAGCCTTGTTCTCATAACCTCTCCATTAAACCTTCATAGGTCTGTCACAATTATTACATAATTGTAAATATTTGAGATATAATCACAATTATCTGAGATAATCGTCAGAAATATCAGAATCGTTTCCATGTTGAAAAATGTCCAGATGTTTTCAAACATTTAAAAAATAGTGGGAATAGAAGATCTACAAAGAGAAAAAAAAGTATAATATGGCCTATATTGGCCATAGTACTTTTTTATTTTATTTTATTATTGGTACTGGTCATTTTCAGTTTTTTCTTTGTGGATTTTAAGTTATTTGCCATATGTGTCCCGTGCAATTTATGTTTAAAAAACCTAACAGGCAAACACGTATTTATATGCTCCAATGTCCATTGCCAAAAACACAATTAATCGTTAATAACAGTTGTTTGTAAGACCGTTCGAGTAAGTTCATTTCTTCCTGCTGTGTTCGCTACACCCCCCTTATTTCAGTGTTCCGGGTCCAATTTGACCGACCTGTTTTAACTGCTCTTAAATTAACAAAAAAACACATAAATGATGACTGTCTTCAACCAGTGGTTAGCATGAGTATCTCCAGTGAATAACTGAAAATGGATTTCAAATTTACAGTAAATACCAATTCAAAACAAAGACCATAATTTGTACATCTGTACAGAAGAGAACATCATCATGTGTGTGTGTGTGTGTGTGTGTGTGTGTGTGTGTGTGTGTGTGTGTGTGTGTGTGTGTGTGTGTGTGTGTGTGTGTGTGTGCATTCTGTGCAACATTGCATATTGCATTGCTTGGCCCTCATACTGGAGGTAAAAGTTTGCTCCTGATATTTGTACTGTGGTTTTGCTTACCCTTAGCTGCTGCTTTTGCTTCAGTTCCAGCCAGGAGAGCAAAGAGCACCGTGAGAACAATGTGCACCTTCATGCTATGTGGAAACAACAAGAAAACATCCTGTTCAGAGTCAACGATAGACAGACAGGTAGACATATCCATAATCCTTAAATCCTTAAATTATTAGCCTTAGGGTTGTGTACACACACACACACTTAAGTCACATAATTTAAGTCACAGTGTTTTCATAGACAAATACCCAGGTGTGTACTGTAGCATCACATCATATTCTGCCAAGTAGGCTTTAGTAGATCAACATGCCAACTTATTTATTTTGCAGCCTAATCAAACAATGTCCAGAGGAACTGCTGTCAATGTCTGTCTGTTTGATTCTTCAAACCCCTCTGGGCAGGTGAGTCAGGTGACAATCTACTGTAGCTACTCCGTAGCTACAGTAGACACACAAACACACAATATCTCCTCTCCCACCGACGTCATGTTTTCATTTATCGACAGCCGTACAGACTCCATTTGACACATTTTACCTCGTTTATCCAGCTCTCACTGACTCTCCCCTAATATGACCGAAAGTATCTGAAAACCTAATGCAGCCTAACCGTGCATCACATGGGGCGGAGCTGCCATTATGTTAGTTACTGGAGTTACTGTGGAGCTACACATAGTTCTCCACAAGGCACACAAGCCCACACAATACACCATGTACAATGTACTAACTGAGAAGCAATATTAACATTCACCACACTAACGTTCATTGTTGACAAAGTGATTTCACAGCTGCCACAGCCACGACAACCACGTTAGCGTTAGCTACATGCTACGGTGAAAGTGCGTTAGCGTTAGCCGCATGCTAACGGCTCATGTTAAGCACCCTTGGCCACTAACCATTCAAATACAACGAACGCTATCACAGCAGTGGACATAAACATTCGTTACATTAGTAGCAAGCTAGAGTGACCTAAAAGTCTTGACAATATGAATGACAGGGCGATTTATTAGAGAAATGAGGGTGATTGTGCTGTCCAGCTCAGCTCGCCCAACTATCACAGAGCCCTGCCGTTACTGCGTCTGACTGTGTGTGATGACGGCAGCGAGCTGTGTCTGAGCGAGTATTGGATGCTGCTATCTGGAAACTGCCCTTAGCATGACACGACCAATGAGAGTTCGTGCTTTCGTTGTTGCTAAGATACGGTGTGTGGCACATAGCGTCTCTGCCCCATAGCCTGTAGATCTCTCACACATGATTGGCGTAGCCTGCGTTACCAGGGCTGCCTTTTGTATAAGCGATTTTGGGCTTATTTGGGCGCGCTTTTGGGGCTCGTTTGCATAGACCACGGCAGCGCTTGTTTCTTGACCGTTTCACGGATGTGGCAATGAAGGTGCTCAGTTTTTGTCGCAGATGATGACGATTGGCTGTTAAAAGAACCATCCGGAAGTAAATTGCGAGCTTAGCGAAGTGATTTGCATAAGTATTGGGGCATAATGCGTTTGATATTAATTGTACATCCTGCAAGCGCAGTAAAGGTATGGGAAGCAGGTATGCTGGGAGGCAGAATATTGAGGAATTTTTGTGAAAAGTTTGAAGTTAGTTGGGCCATGTGTCTGCTTGGAGAGCCTCCACATGCAATCATGTGGACTCCATGAATTTGCTTGTCAATTATTGTGGCAGGATATATTGTTATTTTTGGACACTTTGAAACACTTCTTTTTCAAAAAGCTTTACTTGTCCACTTCTGCCCTCCTTTGCTTTTTTTTGTAATGGATCCTTCTGAACAGATCTGTTTTGGATATTTTCAAAAAACAAAAACACCCTAAGGTAGATAGACAGATCATTTTCCAGAAACAACCCCGCCCCCTCCATGACTGACAGTGACAGCACTGTGTGTGGCTGTCTGTCTGTCTGTCTGTCTGCCCACACACAAACACACACACACACACACACACACACACACACGCACACACACACACACACACACACACACACACACACACACACACACACACACACACACACACACACAGAACATGTGATCTGAAGAGGTGCCTCCCTTTTTTAAGTCTTTTTAAGAGATTGCACTTTGTCACCCCACTCACTGTCCCTTCATTCTGAGGTACAGGTGTACATGTTGTGCTTTTCTGCTAAAACTTATTTTTTGTTTTCACTTTAAAAGTTGATAAATTAAGTGACGGTAAAATTATATACAAGAGAAGAGACATACTGAAGAAAGACAGACAGAAGACGGACGTTTTGTTTTGGAAACTTCTGACAAGAGTGAGTAGAAAGAAAAAAGTAATAATAATAATAATTATGATAATAATAATACTGCATTATTATTATCATAATTATTATTATTATTAATTATAGTTATTGTTATTGTTATTGTTATTATTATTATTATTATTATTATTATTACAATTATTATAATGATTTTGACAAATGTTGTACAATAGACGGTCATGGACATAGACAATAGGACTCAATGTTAAAAAAATATGATAAACAACATACAGACCAATTATTGTGGAGTCCAAGGACGTTTTTAAAATCTTCAGTTAAGACTCACCTTTTCTCCCTGGTGTTTAGGCCTAGTTGACCTTTTGATTTTTGTCTGTTTGTCTTTTATCTGTGTAATGTTTTCTGTCGTGTTCTTGCATCTTTTAGCTATTTTGAATTTAGATTTGAACTTGTACAGCACTTTGGTCAACCATGGTTGTTTTAAACGTGCTTCACAAATCAAGTTAGATTTGATTTGAGTATTGAAAAATGGAGGTCTGCAAGGTCCAAGAACTAAGACTCGTTGTGAAAGGGACCTGCAGCTTTGTTACCCAAACCCAATTTGTATAAAACATTATTTTAAACAGAAACTCGGTCAGATTTTTTTTTATATTTATAAGAATATGTTTTTATATGTATCTTATATGTTTTTATATGTAACCAATTTTGGTTCCAGTTGGTACCTTTATTTTTGTGTGTATAAGAGGAGAGTGTGTTTTGAACAGCAGTGAACAGTAAAGGTCCTTACACACAGGGGGCGATTTTTTTCATTCGAATAAAGTCAATGCAAGCTTCCACCGGGCGAAAAAGCGTCTTTTATTTATTCGGAACAAGTCCGAATTTTGAGTATATTCGCATAATCGCCGGTGTGTAATGACCTTTAAGGTCATTACTACCTAATAAATAAAAGACGCTTTTTCGCTCCGCGAAACTGATGAGGAAGCTTGCATTGACTGAAAAAAACGTATTATTCGCATGAAAAAATCGCACCCGGTGTGTAAGGACCTTTACAATGTACTCGAGTACTCTACTGAAGTCAAACATTTTTAGCATTATTTTTCTTTTGACTTTCACACAAATATTGTACTTTTAACTCCACTACATTCCTAGAAAGGAATGCATCATGGATTAACCACTAATTAACCCTAATTCAAATTTGGTGAAAACAGCAGATTTACAAGCTCACATCGCGTTGCAGTGCGACCCGTTGTGAGCTTGTAGATCTGCTATATTTTCACTATTTCTGAAAATGTCTAAGATTCTTTAACAAAAAAAAATCTAAATACAGTTCAATACAGCAATGTATTGATATTTAAAAAGGAAAATGTACTTTGTAATTTGTACTTTTGAATACTTGAGGAGGAAAGCGTGTGTGGAGAAACATGGAGTAAAAACGCTGAGGAAGGCCTATGTGCCGAAACGTGTCATTGTTTTATCAGCACTCAGTTTGACCATGCATGCCATGAAGAAGACCATAAAAGGCCCAAACATGTTTTTATTGTTCAAAGATGATATATAGCCTTTATATTTAAGCTTTTAAACTTACATTTTATTTTGAAGACTCCCCCTTTGTTCTAACCCTTCCCTTCCTACACTGACTTTATCTTACACAGACTTTAAGAACTCTGCAGCGCTCCTCTTGTTCTTAGGGCCTATACAACCCTTTGAGTTGAGTCTTTCCCTTGAAGTGAGTTTCTTTGAAACCTGGTCCTCTCAGGAATGAGCTGATCAGGAAAGAAGTGACTTCTTGCTGTTTTAGAAAGTCGACACGAGGGGGAAACCACAGTTTAAACCAGGACACTATAGGAGTCAGTTTTCTGCCATTTCACTATATTTGAAATCGGGCTTCAGTGGTTAATTCATAATTTACTTTTTCCCCTTCCTAGAAATGTAGTGGAGGCAAAAGTGCAATATATCCCAAAATGCAAATACTAGTTCAGATACTAGAAAAAAATTACTTAAAGGGATATTTCACTTTCAAAAAAACTTTTGGTCATTTTATCATCTACTCAGGCCTTTGTGAACCCCCCAGACAGTTTTTAAGTTGCTTGATTAATTATTTAGATATTTGATATTCATTTTTATCAGACACGCCCCCTTCCTATACAAACCCATTGTAACTTCAAACTCCATTTTAACCATGTTAGATTCATCAAAAACACCCGTCCTTGGTTCTGGTGACTCACCCTGCCCTCCTAATGCGTGAGGGGGCCGTGTTTTTTCAATTACTTTTTTCATTTATTTTTGATATTTTTTGGGGAAAATGAAAAAAAATAGAATACAATAAAAAATGTAAATAAAATAAATGAAAAAAGTAATCGGAAAAACACGGCCCCCTCACGCATTAGGAGGGCAGGGTGAGTCACCAGAACCAAGGACGGGTGTTTTTGATGAATCTGACATGGTTAAAATGGAGTTTGAAGTTACAATGGGTTTGTATAGGAAGGGGGCGTGTCTGATAAAATGAATATCAAATATCGAAATAATTAATCAAACAACTTAAAAACTGTCTGGGGGGTTCACAAAGGCCTGAGTAGATGATAAAATTACCAAAAGTGTTTTTGAAAGTGAAATATCCCTTTCAGTACAGTACTCACAGTACTCAAGTAAATGTACAGTACTTAGTTACTGTCCACCACTGCTTATCGTTTTAGGAAGGCGACACGAGCGGGAGAGACCTGAGTTCAAACCAGGACACTGGTTTGCTAATGTAGTAACTGGTACTAACAATGGACCTCATGCAGCTTTAAGTTACTAATGTTTCCTCTTATATTTATTCCTAAGAGAACTGGAGTCAGATTCATGAAACGTTCTAGAAAGGCAGAATTGTTCGTAACTTATGTTCTTATGATGATGAATTCCAATCCTCGTAACTTGAAGGGGTGTGCCAGTTAATCCTAATTACCATAGATAGCCGCCCCACCAATCCCCATATAAGGCATGACTGCATGACTCTGCCTGCAGTCACAGGCCAGGGGTCATCACCATGGCAGCTTTCATTAATATTTCATTTTTGCCACGGACATGCAAAATAATCATCTTACCAAAACACATTGAACACTGTAACAAGGAAACGAGAGACAAAAAATATTTAGGCCTACATGATGAGTGATTAATGAAGGCATGCCAGGATTTTAATTGAATGCAGTGTCACAATAGTTTAATGTGAAGGAACCTGACTTTGATCAGAGGTGAGATAACTTTTACGTTGGAGGACGTCCTAGGCTGTGAAAGGAGGGTTTCCATTATTACGGGGCCAGAGCTCAGCTCTGGACCTGTTTTAAGATTGGCAGTATTCCGTTTCTGCCACTTTTCGCAGTTCTGGCTGAACCGTGCTATCGCTTTTTACGAAACTTGGCCATATGGTAGATGGTCATGAAAAACTATCATGAAATAATTCTCACAATCTTTCGTCAAAAGGTGGCGCTATAGTAAAATGCCAACTTTGAACAGGTACAACTCATGCCCTGTTTGACCTACAGCCATGAAACTTCAATACACACATGCGTCTACTCATGATGAACAACTTTCACACTCTGACTTTTGACCTCTGACCTTTAGATCTCCCACCATTTTGAATTATATGAAAAACTCTCCTCCTGGGATTTTTGAGTAATCTGCACGAAACGTTTTACACATGAACTTTGGACCTATGCCGACAAACAAGCAGCAAAGATTTTCCATAAGTGAAAAAATGAAGCTTTAATGAGCCAATGAATATTGCAGTTTTATGACAATTATTCATCTGCCCCTAACACATACATGCAGACTCACATTTCTTTGAAACTTTGCGGTAATGTTGAGGGTCATTCCAAATATCACTGAAACCAATCTTACTCCAATTGGTCAAAGGGGGGCGCTATAGCGATTTTTTGAAAATGCAAACTTTAAACAGGCAAAAGTCATGCCTCGTTTGGCCGACAGCCATTAAACCTGCTTACACATGTGCCTTGACTCATGAGGAACACATGTATCACGTTGACCAGTAAGCTCCGCCCTTAGATTGTCCGCAATTTTGAGCAGTTTGAAAAACACTTAAACCCAGGATTTTTCAGCTATTTGCGTGAAACTGTATCATCTGTGTGATCTCCCTTTTCACAGGTTCTTGTCTGTTGGTCCAATGGCTTCTCCCTTAAGCGAGTGCCTCACGACTGCAAGTTTGCCGGTTCAAACCTCACTTGATGCAGACTCATTTAAGTTGAAATGCAAAAAACAATATAGCTGCAAGCAGCGATAATACGGGGCCAGCGATTGCAGAGAGACGAAAGAAAGAAGCAATGATAAGTAATATGCACAATAAGCCATAGAAACATCTATAACAACTATATGAACTATGAGTTTTGAGACAGATGATGGGAGTGACTCTATGAGACCGGGGAGTTTATTTAGAAGGCTGGAATAGTGGCACCAGGAAAGAATTGAGTGATTGCGTTGGGAAAACGGGTGTGCTTGATAATAGAGTCACCAATGATCACCGCTGAGGGAGGTATGAAGGGGAGGACTGTAGATGGAGGCAAGGAATCCACATTGTTGGCTAAGGGGGCGGGTGGATAGGGCTGGGACGGAGGGGGCAGTGAAAGGCCGAGATGTGTGACCGGCGTGAGGGGGACACACTTTTTCGCCGAAAGCTGGAGCGAATTTCGACCCCCGGACTGGCGTCGGACCACCGCCTTCAGCAACAGGTCATTTACCTGTCCGGGAGCCAGTAGCCCTGAGGCCACATCGAGGGTGTTACATTGGGGTCGGGATTGGTGGAAAATCTTCAATGGCCAAGAGGGAGTAGCCTGGGACCAGACGAATCTGCGAGTGCAAAAAAAAATTGCACTCGCGATTTGGGTCTGGCACCGCTCCATAGAGAATCCATTTCCTGCTCCAGAAGACGTGGGTGACCAATCAGGGCCCAGTATTCGAATATGGGAGACTGTAATTGGTAGTTGGTTGTAGGTCTAACCAATTGCGTCGAGGGCCATTGTTTTGATCCCGCCCCTTGGGGAAAAAAACGTCCTCATGGAAGCACCAGACTCATATCCATGCAGTGATCTAGTCTGGCTACGCCAGGCTAAAGAGGGAGTACTTATTTGGTTGAGGGAGGAGGGGAGTGGGGGCAGGGTGCCCCATGTTTACCCCGGGAGACCGTTGTCCAGGGGACTGGAGTGGAGCTGACTTGGGTCTGGCCCCGGCTTGGGACCAAGCACTGGGGAGGGCCGGGATGGTATCGTCTAGCTCCGTCGTCTTGGGCCTGGTGTCAGAGCGGATCCAGCTGCATAGTCTCGGCCTTGCCTTTCGGCCTGGCGGAGACAATGAATAAGAGTGGCAGCAGGGAGTTTGTTCCAGATATATGGAGCATAAAAACTGAATGTTTAGTTGTGATTCTAGGGACAGAAAGTAGACCTGACCCCAGATGACTTGAGAGGTCTGGATAGTTCATGATATCACACAAGATCAGCTAAACCATTCAATTATTTTGAACCAACAGTAATAATTATACAACTAGTTTTGTGTAGTGGTGAGTGTGATAGACACACAACAAGTGTTGTGTAGTGGTGAGTGTGATAGACACACAACTATAGTGTTGGCGTGGCTTGGTTTGTCGCCTCAGGGCTCCATCCAGACCAGATGGAACCGGTCCTGACAACAATTACCACTGATCTCAGTGTCACTTGATCGTTCATCCCCTGCACTTGTATTATTAACAATAAACCTGTATTATTAACACAATAAACCTGTATTATAACAGCTTTTCAATTTGTCTCTGTCAGGTGGAAATTTACTGACACACTACACTGTCTCTCTACATTCTATGTATGTGCTTACCTTGTTTACTATTTGTCACTCTGGATAAAGAGTCTGATAAATGCCTACATTGTAAATTGTAACCACTTTCACTTAAAACTAAATCAAAAGTAGCTAAAATAGCCAATCTACAAGAGCTTGTAGATTCGCTATTTTTGCTACTTTTGTGCAACACTGTAGTATGATGAAGTGTAGGACATATAAAATATGGAGATAAGAGGTTTCTGACTGACAGCAACGATTGTATCCTCTTGAGAACAGATGTGTACAATAAAAGCTTTTCATTGGACACTGAGGCATCGTCTCCCTTCAGGGGGTCATACCTATGTTCCCCGGACCTATGTTCCCCCACTAAGGTTATGGTTAGGGTTAGTTCAGTCCTCAGGTCATGTTCTGCTTCTGTTTCTATCATGCGAACGTTGAACGCTGTCATCGCTTTGTTGTGTGTGAGTTCTTTATCATATGCATAGTTTCAGTAGCGGCTGGCGGTGATTTTGGGTGGGGCGGCTAAAAGACATCCATTATACTATATGATACCCATGGTTCACCCTGCAGCAACAGCATCACATTACAGATACCAAGTTACAGCAATGACACTACTGTAGGGTGTAGGCTATCTACTGTATACTTTGTTATAGGAAATGCTCCACAACAACACAAGTACCCACAACAAAACAGGGGTTCCAAAAAATGCAGGGCAAAGGTTTTTCCTTGGCCTCTATAGGGAGTGTGCGTGCAAAGTTTCACACAGATCGGTGCAGTTATAGGTAAAAACGTGACACGGACATGTTATAGCGCCACCATGAAGCTGATTTTAAAATGGTATTTCTTCCCCGGCCTAGTGGGAATGTACGCGCAATATTTCACAGAAATTGCATGCTGCGTTCATGATTTGAGGCATTTTGTTCAAAACGAACCAAGCCTGCAAACTTTGGAAACCAATCTTAGGCAATCAGGATGGAATATGGGAAATTGGGTAGATCCATGTTGATCACATGACTATAGAGATACTGAGTGTGTGTGCACAGTTTAGCAGTGACCGGGCCAACGGTGCCAGAGATTAGCTGCTGACAGACAGACGGACAGACGGACGGACACAGGGCAAAAAATACAAATTCAATAGACGAGAGCTGGACGGGGGGCTCTCTATGTGGGGGCCCATTTAGTTTTAATTTAATTAAGGGTCGGACTCGGGCTCTGGAACAGTGGATATCAGTCGGCCCATTATTCTAGAGGGCCGCCCCTGGCCCTGGGGCCACTAGGCCCGCTCGGGATCCACCACTGCCTCTGTATGATGTCACAGTTATTGTCTCACAACATGCTGTGATGTGTTGTGAGCTTGTAGATTGGCTTTCCCCCCTAACACATTTTTTTTAAATTTGATAAGTGGCTCGTTTTAAAATGTGTTGCGCTCTTGAATAGAGAGACTATTTTCCTGCGCAATGTTCTCACATACGTTTCTCAGACAACTGTTAGGATTTAGAAGACATTTGTAGAATCTGCTTCAGGTCTTAATGGATACACACACACACACACACACACACACACACACAAAACCAAAGGAGGCTGTGTGTATCAGGGCAGAGTCGGCCTTGAACAGAGTCACAATGAAACACAAAGAGAGGAGAGCGAACTCAAGAATCACCATCAATACAACCTAAAATATATGTCTAGAACCTGCTATAGCTCAACCTCAAATGCCAATGACTAATACATCAAATAAACAGCCAACAAACCAAAAAAAGGGTAAAATAACAGTGGAAAACAGTGGCTAGACTGGTCCCTTTAAGGAAACAAACAAAACACATTATAGTTGCCAGCCCTAATACTACCAACATAATGCACACGCTGTATTCAAATCATCATTAAAAGAACATACACCATAGTGACACACGTACACTGTGCAGCACAACAATGCAAGGAGCAGAGGAGAACTATTTCCATTCGCATTAGCAAACAACAGCCTAAACCAAACAAAGGCCAGGAGTAGCATTAGCCATAAAACAAACAAAAGGATAGCATTACACAAGGCTATTCAGTGCTAGACAAGCTGACTTAAGGTTCAAGGTTGTGCTTTATCGTTAAATCTTGTGTAAGGTACATAAGAGTATAACTTATTGTTCTTCCTTCAGACATTGCAGCATCATAGATATTAACAACAATAATTGTGATAAAACCGTAAAGATATTTAAAAAGAAAGAGAGTGCAAAAAAGAAAAGATGAGTGTATGTACACATGCATATGTCTGCATATAATCTTTGTATATTATACACACATACAACAGTATTTTTTCAGTAGCTGCCACCTAACTTTATGTAAACCACTTCACAGTCACAGTATATTCTATATACAGCAGACTAGGCAGGAACAGTTGAAGGATATTAGAGCTCATAAAACTATGAGCTTTGGCCTAGCAGGAGTTCACCCTGGAAGACAGGGGGAAACCCCGTCATAGATAGATAGATAGCTATGAACACTGGTGTGCAGCAGCATAGACATATAAAGGTAGACGCCTCCTTCGGCTCTGAAGCGTTCGTATCTCGGGCGCGCTTCCTATTTCCGCAGGGCTGTCGTGTGCGTCCCAGAAGCGGAAGTTCGGTAGGCCAATCAGAGACAGGTGGGGGCGGGTCTTTTTGTAACCCAGCTCTTAACCCTTTGAGAGGCAGCAGCTGTGCGCAGCATCTAGTTAGTTGGAACTTGGCAAACTCCACACTCTATTTGTGAAATTCAAATAAGAGACATGGTCCTTTTTCATATCAAGGTCCATTATTTATTCAGCATTTGAGTCACGGAACACCGTTTGATAAGCTTAAGCCTCTCACACCCAAAACTTAGAATATGTTATCGTTCGATAAGATGTTGTCAAAATAACAATTATTTACGTTCTCTAATTGTGTACTTGTTTAGTAAGTAATGCAGATGTTTAACAATTTGACTCTTGACAGTGTGAAATGTTATACTCAAGATTTAAAGATCTATAAGGGTCCATTTGGTTATCAACTCTCCATCATTTAGCTGGGTACCACCTGGAACCCCCTCAAGGACCACTGGTGGTTCCCGGACCACTGGTGGTTCCCGGACCACTGGTTGAGAACCATTGCACTGACAAGTCCCGGAAAAGACGCACTGTGATTGGCCAGTAGTCAACGCGCTGTGAGCGCTGTGATTGGCCAGTAGTCACTTTGAGTGACAGGTTCCCTGCGGAAGAGCCGTGTATTGCGATACCAGTCGCCCCAATGAACTGCAGAGGCCTACAATGAGGTATCTAAGTTTCTAATATCTATGTGCAGCAGAGTCAACATGGTTCTCTACTGGGAGGAACTAGACTTTTATTACTTCCTGGTCACGTGACTAGGTCAGGTGCAGTAGGTGCATCATTGATTCAGACATTTATAAGGATGAGGGGATGAATCAGGGCTGTACCTGTCTGGTAGTAGGTGTGTACCTAATGAAATGGCCACAGATTGCATATTTTTGTGCATGTGTGTGCGTGTGTGTTGAACCCCACTATATTGTGAACAGCACGTCTCTTTGGTCTGTCTGTCCTTCACTGTCTCCCTCTCAGCTTTCCTTCACTCTGTCTCTCTCCCTCTAAGTATAAGGAGAACACACATTTATATATTCATAGCCTAATAATTGTGTTCATGATTATAATTCTCTGTGTCTCCCTCCCTCCTCTCCCTCTTTGGCTCTCTCTTTCCCTCAGGTGGTTGATTTCCGCCATCTGGTGGACACTTAGTGTAATCTCTCAACATTAAGACAGCTGTAAAGGACACTTCACTTGGTATGTATAACACTGATCAAACTAAATCCACTTAAGACCATGTAGATATTCACTGTAAGTAGAAAGACTATTAATAAAAGCCTTGCAGCGTTGCTGAGCTATGTTAGTCCATGAGCCAGACAAGATTTAATTATCGAAAGAGTGGGCAAAACCATACCTATATTAAATTGTCTATAGGTCAATATAAGTAAATAAATATATGATAACCTCTCCACAGGAGCAGCTTTTTCATATTTATCACACATTTTGTTATTTTCCCCGTATACGTACATGACAGGTGAAAAAATTACAAAATTAAAAAAATAGTTATCATAATGAAACTTCCCCAGGTCATTACTTACATGAAGACAATGATTTATCGTATTACAAGTTTTCTGAAATTGTGTATTTAAATATGCAAATTAGGCATTAGGAAAATATGCCCGAATTTGCATAACTTTCCAGAATCAACATTGGAACATTGGACAAAGCCAACATTCTTATTTCATTTTGTTAACATGTTGGAGTCAAAGGTTTTTAACAAGGGAATATTCAATATCTGGCTCAATTTTGGGGCTCTGGCTCATGGACTATGTGGCCCACAGGGCAGGAGTCTATCTCCTGTTGCTGTAGTGTGAGGCAGCCTGACACCTGCTGGACATAATGTACAAGTACACCCCCTGGACTTGATGCTAGTATGTCACAGGGACCCAATCCAACCCTTGATGCTGAGTTCCAAGCAGGGAGGCACTGGGTCCCATTTGTATAGTCTTTGGTATGACCCGGCCAGGGGATTGAACCCTGACCTCCCAGTCTCAGGGCGGATACTAACCACAAGGCCACTGAGCTCGTTACTAAGAAAGACTATTAGGCATGTAGTAATGTTTGTGTAGATTCAAAGAGTTCTATCATTAATTCCATATTGGTTATCTGATGCTACAGCACATTTAGAGATGTACAGATCCTCTTCAGGAAAACCTTGTGTGTTATTGTGGATAATGTCTAATGTAACTTCTACGTACATACATTTATATTCATACATTTATAATATAATAATAAACTTTATTTATATGGCACTTTTCAAAAACAGGTTTACCAAAGTGCTTCACATACAATACATAAACAGGAAATATAAAGGCAATTAAATTATGGAAATTTAGGAACAAAGGAACAATACAAAAAATAATAATAATTAAAGCTGCAAACAGCGATGACTCAGCCCTCAACGTTCTGTCCACGATACAAGCCTGTATGGCAATCAGCTTAAAAGTTAGGCTACATAGCTTAAGCGATTACAGCCTGTCCCTATTGGCCGTCTAAGTGCACCTAGCAAGTTTTGGAAGTTTAGCATGCTGGGCAGGCGCGTATCGTCATTGGGGCCAACGAGGCCATGGCCCGGTCTGTAAACCCAGCTTGTCCCTGTGTAGGGGCAAGATCCGTCACTCCGCCAGGGGAAAAAAACTAAAAATCAACATCAGCAGCCCCTCACCCTATTCTGTTGTAGCCGACCACAGAAAGTCGCCTTTGTTTTCAAATGGGGCTCATTTGCATTCGGCCGAATTGTTAATGAGTGGCCATTAAAAAAACAGTTTAGCCGTCAAACCGGTTCTGGCCCCGGTCAACGTTAGAATCCACCAAACGCCACTGATGCTGGGAACTGGAGTTATGGCTGTTTAAAGCCCAGCCAATAGGAACACAGAGAGGGCGGGGCTTATGCAATTTCAGCCTTCTCTGTTGGCCGTCTAAGTGCCCCGAAGAAGAGAAGATAGAGGTAGATACACACCTTACAGGTAGATACAAACCAGATACACACCTTACAGGTAGATACACACCAGATACACACCTTACAGGTAGATACACACCAGATACACACCTTACAGGTAGATACACACCAGATACACACCTTACAGGTAGATACACACCAGATACACACCTTACAGGTAGATACACACCTTACAGGTAGATACACACCAGATACACACCTTACAGGTAGATACACACCAGATACACACCTTACAGGTAGATACACACCAGATACACACCTTACAGGTAGATACACACCAGATACACACCTTACAGGTAGATACACACCTTACAGGTAGATACACACCAGATACACACCTTACAGGTAGATACACACCAGATACACACCTTACAGGTAGATACACACCTTACAGGTAGATACACACCTTACAGGTAGATACACACCAGATACACACCTTACAGGTAGATACACACCAGATACACACCTTACAGGTAGATACACACCTTACAGGTAGATACACACCAGATACACACCTTACAGGTAGATACACACCAGATACACACCTTACAGGTAGATACACACCTTACAGGTAGATACACACCAGATACACACCTTACAGGTAGATACACACCAGATACACACCTTACAGGTAGATACACACCAGATACATACCTTACAGGTAGATACACACCTTACAGGTAGATACACACCAGATACACACCTTACAGGTAGATACACACCTTACAGGTAGATACACACCAGATACACACCTTACAGGTAGATACACACCTTACAGGTAGATACACACCAGATACACACCTTACAGGTAGATACACACCAGATACACACCTTACAGGTAGATACACACCAGATACACACCTTACAGGTAGATACACACCAGATACACACCTTACAGGTAGATACACACCTTACAGGTAGATACACACCAGATACACACCTTACAGGTAGATACACACCTTACAGGTAGATACACACCTTACAGGTAGATACACACCAGATACACACCTTACAGGTAGATACACACCAGATACACACCTTACAGGTAGATACACACCTTACAGGTAGATACACACCAGATACACACCTTACAGGTAGATACACACCTTACAGGTAGATACACACCAGATACACACCTTACAGGTAGATACACACCAGATACATACCTTACAGGTAGATACACACCTTACAGGTAGATACACACCAGATACACACCTTACAGGTAGATACACACCTTACAGGTAGATACACACCAGATACACACCTTACAGGTAGATACACACCAGATACACACCAGACAGGTAGATACACACCAGATACACACCAGACAGGTAGATATATATCTAAAGTACCCTGTCCTGTCCAACAACAGGTGCATACATATTAATCAAAACTATTGTGTAATTTTCATACTTTGCTTTAACAATCATAAGTCTCCCTTCCACTTTAACCTGAACCTCATAAGTGATGGGTGCAAAACTCTTTGAAAACAGGATTGCAACCCCCCCACTATTTGATTTCAAAGAGCTCAAGCAAACTTCCCCCTCCCATTCTGCCTTCCAATCCGTTTCATTCCTTTCATCAGTATGAGTTTCCTGCACCAACATCACATCAATACCTTTCATTTTTACAAGCTCATACAACATTGCCCTTTTTTTCATATCCCTTGCTCCGTTAAAGTTTAATGTGGCAATTCTGAACTCACTCATTTGTAAAAAAGAGGAAACCACCCATATTGACAGTATGGACCAACTAAAAAAGAAGACAAAAAAATTAAACTGTTTCCTTTCCATCATCATTTTCCATTTCGCGGTTCACTTTCTGTAGAATCTTTTTTACCCTATAAGTTTCCTGGTCTGTGAAAGCCCCTCTACCTTTTTTTTCATATTGGCCTTGGCTGAAACAATGAATGATTCTTTTCGAGGGAAAAAACTTGCTACTTTAACCCCCTTCACATTTTTTTCTGCCAACTTATAGTTAACCGGCTCCTCCTCTGCTGCCCCACACTCCCACCCCCCAAACTCAGTCTCTGAACTTTCATCAGAGGATTCATCTCCCTCTCCTACCAGACTGTCACCTCTATCCTCTGTCACCTTTTTTGGTTTTGGTGGAAACAAGATTTGTTTTGCCTTTCTTTTCCCTCCCACCACCTTTACACTGTCCTCTCCGCCACCCATGTCCACATCCGTTGCCACCTTCCCTTCTACTCCAGCCTCACCCCTTGCCCCACTCCCCTCCTCCCCCACCTGACTGGCGCTAGGACTGCTGCCTTCCTGAATGCTCACAACCTCACTCTCAATGTCACCAGTAACCTCATCCGCTACAGATTCACCACCATTCACCTGCCCTTCTACTCCAGCCTCACCCCTTGCCCCACTCCCCTCCTCCCCCACCTGACTGGTGCAAGGACTGCTGCCTTCCTGAATGCTCACAACCTCACTCTCAATTTCACCAATAACCTCATCCGCTACAGATTCACCACCATTCAACCCCTCTCCATTCTGTTGCTGTCCGTTCTCATCCCCCTCCCCCTCAGTCCTATCCTCCTGTCCCACAGCCTCTCCCTCCTTGCTCCCCTCCCCTGTCTCTCCCCCAGCAGCTGACTGCCCCCATGGATTAGCCCCGCCCCCTTTTTTCGCACCACTCGTCCCAGCAGCACTGGCTGAACTGGACGGCTGTACGTCTGGACACGTTCTAAATAAATGCCCCTCCGCCCCACATTCAAAACACTTCATGCTTTCTGTTGTGGCAAAAAGAGTGTAATCAAACCCCTCTACTTTTATTTTAAAATTTATTCTCATGTCCCAGGTCTTATCCATCAAAATCATGAAAACCGTTCTCCTATGTGACACCACATGCTTCAACGCAGGTGATTTACAGCCTGAAGGCATCTTTTTTAATTGGTGACACAACCTTCCCATATCGTGTCAACTCCCTCACAATAAGCTCATCTCTTATGAACGGAGGGACGTTTGACAGTGAGACCTTTGTGGCCGGTGTGGTGAGAGACGCTACTGACACAAACGTGTCTTTTATCACCACGCCTTTCACAACAACAGTGTTTGCTTTCTCCACACCGTCCACAAAAATCACCACTCCACCATTCATCCTGGCAGCAGACATTACACTCGCCGCTCCCACCACCTTTGCTACAG
Organism: Gymnoscopelus braueri; assembly: GCF_963280865.1. Taxonomy (NCBI): domain Eukaryota; kingdom Metazoa; phylum Chordata; class Actinopteri; order Myctophiformes; family Myctophidae; genus Gymnoscopelus; species Gymnoscopelus braueri. The sequence continues at coordinate 43,510,640 of NC_137624.1, read as the reverse complement.
CCAAGCTGACCTCTTCCACAGAACAAGAGAAACTTGGCGAGATCTTAACGCCATGTTTCCTTGTCAAGTTTGTGAACTCCATGACGCCGACAGCAGCAGCCACTGCCGCGGCGCACAGAAGCCACAACCCCCGCTGCTTACAGCGAGGTTTAAACACTAACCAATGAATGAAAAACCACTTTAAAAAACAAACCAGCAAAGCATAAGCTCCGTAGAAAGTCACTCCACACCACCCGCTCACACATGCGAGAGAGAGAGAGAGAGAGAAAGAGAGAGAGAGAGAGAGAGAGAGAGAGAGAAGCAGCGTGTGTGAGGACTGGCTGTACAGGATTTTGACAGATAGTCCATGAGCCAGAGCCCCAAAATTGAGCAATGATTATCGAAAGAGTGGGCAAAACCATACCTATAATAAATTGTTCATAGGGTCAATATAAGTAAATAAATATATGATAACCTTTCCACAGGAGCAGCTTTTTTATATTTATCACACATTTTGTTATTTTCCCCATACGTACATGACAGGTGAAAACATGACAGAATTTAAAAAATCACACCCAGTGTGAAGTGGGCGGTGTGGTCACAGTGGTCATCACAGTGATGGAAGTTCACTTAAAGAAAAGTAATATTGTGGACCAACCATTGTACACCCCTAACTTAAAAAAAAACATAAATGTGTTTTTTTTTAAGTAAAAAAAAAGTTTATAAAAAAAACATAAATGTGTTTTTTTTAAGTGCATAGTCCTATTTATAGGGCTATGCACATGTGTCATGTTTCACTAGCCAATCACAGTCCTGAATAGACTGTGATTGGCCAATCACGGTGCAGGGTTAGGGGGGTACACTGGTGGCCAATCACAGTGCAGGGTTGGGGGGTGCAATTTCCAAACCTCACATATAGGGGCGGTTTCACCGCCCAAAAATAGTTATCATAATGAAACTTCCCCAGTTGATTACTTACATGAAGACAAT